>NW_026690063.1:0-96708 GCF_943734765.1 Anopheles ziemanni
ATTTGGATGTGGTAGGAAGTACGTAGAAAGTGCTTCGAAGCACCTTAGAATGTATTTGGATGTGGTAGGAAGTACGTAGAAAGTGCTTCGAAGCAACTTAGAATGTATTTGGATGTGGTAGGAAGTACGTAAAATGTGCTTCGAAGCACCTTGGAAGGTATTTGGATGTGGTAGGAAGTACGTAAAATGTGCTTCCAAGCACCTTGGAAGGTATTTGGATGTGGTAGGAAGTACGTAAAATGTGCTTCGAAGCACCTTGGAAGGTATTTGAATGTGGTAAAAAGTACGTAAAATGTACTTCAAAGCACCTTGGAAGGTATTTGGATGTGGTAGTAAGTACGTAAAATGTGCTTCGAAGCACCTTGGAAGGAATTTGGATGTGGTAGGAAGTACGTAGAAAGTGCTTCGAAGCAACTTAGAATGTATTTGGATGTGGTAGGAAGTACGTAAAATGTGCTTCGAAGCAACTACGAATGTATTTGGATGTGGTAGGAAGTACGTAAAATGTGCTTCGAAGCAACTTAGAATGTATTTGGATGTGGTAGGAAGTACGTAGAAAGTGCTTCGAAGCAACTTAGAATGTATTTGGATGTGGTAGGAAGTACGTAGAAAGTGCTTCGAAGCAACTTAGAATGTATTTGGATGTGGTAGGAAGTACGTAGAAAGTGCTTCGAAGCAACTTAGAATGTATTTGGATGTGGTAGGAAGTACGTAGAAAGTGCTTCGAAGCAACTTAGAATGTATTTGGATGTGGTAGGAAGTACGTAAAATGTGCTTCGAAGCACCTTGGAAGGTATTTGGATGTGGTAGGAAGTACGTAAAATGTGCTTCGAAGCACCTTGGAAGGTATTTGGATGTGGTAGGAAGTACGTAAAATGTGCTTCCAAGCACCTTGGAAGGTATTTGGATGTGGTAGGAAGTACGTAAAATGTGCTTCCAAGCACCTTGGAAGGTATTTGGATGTGGTAGGAAGTACGTAAAATGTGCTTCGAAGCACCTTGGAAGGTATTTGAATGTGGTAAAAAGTACGTAAAATGTACTTCAAAGCACCTTGGAAGGTATTTGGATGTGGTAGTAAGTACGTAAAATGTGCTTCGAAGCACCTTGGAAGGAATTTGGATGTGGTAGGAAGTACGTAGAAAGTGCTTCGAAGCAACTTAGAATGTATTTGGATGTGGTAGGAAGTACGTAGAAAGTGCTTCGAAGCACCTTGGAAGGTATTTGGATGTGGTAGGAAGTACGTAAAATGTGCTTCGAAGCACCTTGGAAGGTATTTGGATGTGGTAGGAAGTACGTAAAATGTGCTTCGAAGCACCTTGGAAGGTATTTGGATGTGGTAGGAAGTACGTAAAATGTGCTTCGAAGCACCTTGGAAGGTATTTGAATGTGGTAAAAAGTACGTAAAATGTACTTCAAAGCACCTTGGAAGGTATTTGGATGTGGTAGTAAGTACGTAAAATGTGCTTCGAAGCACCTTGGAAGGAATTTGGATGTGGTAGGAAGTACGTAGAAAGTGCTTCGAAGCAACTTAGAATGTATTTGGATGTGGTAGGAAGTACGTAAAATGTGCTTCGAAGCAACTACGAATGTATTTGGATGTGGTAGGAAGTACGTAAAATGTGCTTCGAAGCAACTTAGAATGTATTTGGATGTGGTAGGAAGTACGTAGAAAGTGCTTCGAAGCAACTTAGAATGTATTTGGATGTGGTAGGAAGTACGTAAAATGTGCTTCGAAGCAACTTAGAATGTATTTGGATGTGGTAGGAAGTACGTAGAAAGTGCTTCGAAGCAACTTAGAATGTATTTGGATGTGGTAGGAAGTACGTAGAAAGTGCTTCGAAGCAACTTAGAATGTATTTGGATGTGGTAGGAAGTACGTAGAAAGTGCTTCGAAGCAACTTAGAATGTATTTGGATGTGGTAGGAAGTACGTAAAATGTGCTTCGAAGCACCTTGGAAGGTATTTGGATGTGGTAGGAAGTACGTAAAATGTGCTTCCAAGCACCTTGGAAGGTATTTGGATGTGGTAGGAAGTACGTAAAATGTGCTTCGAAGCACCTTGGAAGGTATTTGAATGTGGTAAAAAGTACGTAAAATGTACTTCAAAGCACCTTGGAAGGTATTTGGATGTGGTAGTAAGTACGTAAAATGTGCTTCGAAGCACCTTGGAAGGAATTTGGATGTGGTAGGAAGTACGTAGAAAGTGCTTCGAAGCAACTTAGAATGTATTTGGATGTGGTAGGAAGTACGTAAAATGTGCTTCGAAGCAACTACGAATGTATTTGGATGTGGTAGGAAGTACGTAAAATGTGCTTCGAAGCAACTTAGAATGTATTTGGATGTGGTAGGAAGTACGTAGAAAGTGCTTCGAAGCAACTTAGAATGTATTTGGATGTGGTAGGAAGTACGTAGAAAGTGCTTCGAAGCAACTTAGAATGTATTTGGATGTGGTAGGAAGTACGTAGAAAGTGCTTCGAAGCACCTTGGAAGGTATTTGGATGTGGTAGGAAGTACGTAAAATGTGCTTCGAAGCACCTTGGAAGGTATTTTTATGTGGTAGGAAGTACGTAAAATGTGCTTCGAAGCACCTTGGAAGGTATTTGGATGTGGTAGGAAGTACGTAAAATGTGCTTCAAAGCACCTTGGAAGGTATTTGGATGTGGTAGTAAGTACGTAAAATGTGCTTCGAAGCACCTTGGAAGGAATTTGGATGTGGTAGGAAGTACGTAGAAAGTGCTTCGAAGCAACTTAGAATGTATTTGGATGTGGTAGGAAGTACGTAAAATGTGCTTCGAAGCAACTACGAATGTATTTGGATGTGGTAGGAAGTACGTAAAATGTGCTTCGAAGCAACTTAGAATGTATTTGGATGTGGTAGGAAGTACATAGAAAGTGCTTCGAAGCACTTTAGAATGTATTTGGATGTGGTAGGAAGTACGTAAAATGTGCTTCGAAGCAACTAAGAATGTATTTGGATGTGGTAGGAAGTACGTAGAAAGTGCTTCGAAGCAACTTAGAATGTATTTGGATGTGGTAGGAAGTACGTAGAAAGTGCTTCGAAGCAACTTAGAATGTATTTGGATGTGGTAGGAAGTACGTAGAAAGTGCTTCGAAGCAACTTAGAATGTATTTGGATGTGGTAGGAAGTACGTAGAAAGTGCTTCGAAGCAACTTAGAATGTATTTGGATGTGGTAGGAAGTACGTAAAATGTGCTTCGAAGCAACTACGAATGTATTTGGATGTGGTAGGAAGTACGTAAAATGTGCTTCGAAGCAACTTAGAATGTATTTGGATGTGGTAGGAAGTACGTAGAAAGTGCTTCGAAGCAACTTAGAATGTATTTGGATGTGGTAGGAAGTACGTAAAATGTGCTTCGAAGCAACTAAGAATGTATTTGGATGTGGTAGGAAGTACGTAAAATGTGCTTCGAAGCAACTTAGAATGTATTTGGATGTGGTAGGAAGTACGTAGAAAGTGCTTCGAAGCAACTTAGAATGTATTTGGATGTGGTAGGAAGTACGTAGAAAGTGCTTCGAAGCAACTTAGAATGTATTTGGATGTGGTAGGAAGTACGTAGAAAGTGCTTCGAAGCAACTTAGAATGTATTTGGATGTGGTAGGAAGTACGTAAAATGTGCTTCGAAGCACCTTGGAAGGTATTTGGATGTGGTAGGAAGTACGTAAAATGTGCTTCCAAGCACCTTGGAAGGTATTTGGATGTGGTAGGAAGTACGTAAAATGTGCTTCGAAGCACCTTGGAAGGTATTTGAATGTGGTAAAAAGTACGTAAAATGTACTTCAAAGCACCTTGGAAGGTATTTGGATGTGGTAGTAAGTACGTAAAATGTGCTTCGAAGCACCTTGGAAGGAATTTGGATGTGGTAGGAAGTACGTAGAAAGTGCTTCGAAGCAACTTAGAATGTATTTGGATATGGTAGGAAGTACGTAGAAAGTGCTTCGAAGCAACTTAGAATGTATTTGGATGTGGTAGGAAGTACGTAGAAAGTGCTTCGAAGCAACTTAGAATGTATTTGGATGTGGTAGGAAGTACGTAAAATGTGCTTCGAAGCACCTTGGAAGGTATTTGGATGTGGTAGGAAGTACGTAAAATGTGCTTCCAAGCACCTTGGAAGGTATTTGGATGTGGTAGGAAGTACGTAAAATGTGCTTCCAAGCACCTTGGAAGGTATTTGGATGTGGTAGGAAGTACGTAAAATGTGCTTCGAAGCACCTTGGAAGGTATTTGAATGTGGTAAAAAGTACGTAAAATGTACTTCAAAGCACCTTGGAAGGTATTTGGATGTGGTAGTAAGTACGTAAAATGTGCTTCGAAGCACCTTGGAAGGAATTTGGATGTGGTAGGAAGTACGTAAAATGTGCTTCGAAGCAACTACGAATGTATTTGGATATGGTAGGAAGTACGTAGAAAGTGCTTCGAAGCAACTTAGAATGTATTTGGATGTGGTAGGAAGTACGTAAAATGTGCTTCGAAGCAACTAAGAATGTATTTGGATGTGGTAGGAAGTACGTAAAATGTGCTTCGAAGCAACTTAGAATGTATTTGGATGTGGTAGGAAGTACGTAGAAAGTGCTTCGAAGCAACTTAGAATGTATTTGGATGTGGTAGGAAGTACGTAGAAAGTGCTTCGAAGCAACTTAGAATGTATTTGGATGTGGTAGGAAGTACGTAGAAAGTGCTTCGAAGCACCTTGGAAGGTATTTGGATGTGGTAGGAAGTACGTAAAATGTGCTTCGAAGCACCTTGGAAGGTATTTGGATGTGGTAGGAAGTACGTAGAAAGTGCTTCGAAGCAACTTAGAATGTATTTGGATGTGGTAGGAAGTACGTAGAAAGTGCTTCGAAGCAACTTAGAATGTATTTGGATGTGGTAGGAAGTACGTAGAAAGTGCTTCGAAGCAACTTAGAATGTATTTGGATGTGGTAGGAAGTACGTAGAAAGTGCTTCGAAGCAACTTAGAATGTATTTGGATGTGGTAGGAAGTACGTAGAAAGTGCTTCGAAGCAACTTAGAATGTATTTGGATGTGGTAGGAAGTACGTAGAAAGTGCTTCGAAGCAACTTAGAATGTATTTGGATGTGGTAGGAAGTACGTAGAAAGTGCTTCGAAGCTTCTAAGAATGTATTTGGATGTGGTAGGAAGTACGTAGAAAGTGCTTCGAAGCACCTTAGAATGTATTCGGATGTGGTAGGAAGTACGTAGAAAGTGCTTCGAAGCACCTTAGAATGTATTCGGATGTGGTAGGAAGTTCGTAGAAAGTGCTTCGAAGCTTCTAAGAATGTATTTGGATGTGGTAGGAAGTACGTAGAAAGTGCTTCGAAGCACCTTAGAATGTATTCGGATGTGGTAGGAAGTACGTAGAAAGTGCTTCGAAGGAACTTAGAATGTATTTGGATGTGGTAGGAAGTACGTGGAAAGTGCTTCGAAGCACCTTAGAATGTATTTGGATGTGGTAGGAAGTACGTAGAAAGTGCTTCGAAGCACCTTAGAATGTATTCGGATGTGGTAGGAAGTACGAAGAAAGTGCTTCGAAGCACCTTAGAATGTATTTGGATGTGGTAGGAAGTACGTAGAAAGTGCTTCGAAGGAACTTAGAATGTATTTGGATGTGGTAGGAAGTACGTAGAAAGTGCTTCGAAGCACCTTAGAATGTATTTGGATGTGGTAGGAAGTTCGTAGAAAGTGCTTCGAAGCTTCTAAGAATGTATTTGGATGTGGTAGGAAGTTCGTAGAAAGTGCTTCGAAGCTTCTAAGAATGTATTTGGATGTGGTAGGAAGTACGTAGAAAGTGCTTCGAAGCACCTTAGAATGTATTTGGATGTGGTAGGAAGTACGTACAAAGTGCTTCGAAGGAACTTAAAATGTATTTGGATGTGGTAGGAAGTACGTAGAAAGTGCTTCGAAGGAACTTAGAATGTATTTGGATGTGGTAGGAAGTACGTAGAAAGTGCTTCGAAGCACCTTAGAATGTATTTGGATGTGGTAGGAAGTACGTAGAAAGTGCTTCGAAGGAACTTAGAATGTATTTGGATGTGGTAGGAAGTACGTGGAAAGTGCTTCGAAGCACCTTAGAATGTATTTGGATGTGGTAGGAAGTACGTAGAAAGTGCTTCGAAGCACCTTAGAATGTATTCGGATGTGGTAGGAAGTACGTAGAAAGTGCTTCGAAGCACCTTAGAATGTATTTGGATGTGGTAGGAAGTACGTAGAAAGTGCTTCGAAGGAACTTAGAATGTATTCGGATGTGGTAGGAAGTACGTAGAAAGTGCTTCGAAGCACCTTAGAATGTATTCGGATGTGGTAGGAAGTACGTAGAAAGTGCTTCGAAGCACCTTAGAATGTATTTGAATGTGGTAGGAAGTACGTAGAAAGTGCTTCGAAGCACCTTAGAATGTATTTGGATGTGGTAGGAAGTACGTAGAAAGTGCTTCGAAGCACCTTAGAATGTATTCGGATGTGGTAGGAAGTACGTAGAAAGTGCTTCGAAGCACCTTAGAATGTATTCGGATGTGGTAGGAAGTTCGTAGAAAGTGCTTCGAAGCTTCTAAGAATGTATTTGGATGTGGTAGGAAGTACGTAGAAAGTGCTTCGAAGCTTCTAAGAATGTATTTGGATGTGCTAGGAAGTACGTAGAAAGTGCTTCGAAGCACCTTAGAATGTATTTGAATGTGGTAGGAAGTACGTAGAAAGTGCTTCGAAGCACCTTAGAATGTATTTGGATGTGGTAGGAAGTACGTAGAAAGTGCTTCGAAGCACCTTAGAATGTATTCGGATGTGGTAGGAAGTACGTAGAAAGTGCTTCGAAGCACCTTAGAATGTATTCGGATGTGGTAGGAAGTTCGTAGAAAGTGCTTCGAAGCTTCTAAGAATGTATTTGGATGTGGTAGGAAGTACGTAGAAAGTGCTTCGAAGCTTCTAAGAATGTATTTGGATGTGCTAGGAAGTACGTAGAAAGTGCTTCGAAGCACCTTAGAATGTATTCGGATGTGGTAGGAAGTACGAAGAAAGTGCTTCGAAGCACCTTAGAATGTATTTGGATGTGGTAGGAAGTACGTAGAAAGTGCTTCGAAGGAACTTAGAATGTATTTGGATGTGGTAGGAAGTACGTAGAAAGTGCTTCGAAGCACCTTAGAATGTATTTGGATGTGGTAGGAAGTTCGTAGAAAGTGCTTCGAAGCTTCTAAGAATGTATTTGGATGTGGTAGGAAGTTCGTAGAAAGTGCTTCGAAGCTTCTAAGAATGTATTTGGATGTGGTAGGAAGTACGTAGAAAGTGCTTCGAAGCACCTTAGAATGTATTTGGATGTGGTAGGAAGTACGTAGAAAGTGCTTCGAAGGAACTTAAAATGTATTTGGATGTGGTAGGAAGTACGTAGAAAGTGCTTCGAAGGAACTTAGAATGTATTTGGATGTGGTAGGAAGTACGTAGAAAGTGCTTCGAAGCACCTTAGAATGTATTTGGATGTGGTAGGAAGTACGTAGAAAGTGCTTCGAAGGAACTTAGAATGTATTTGGATGTGGTAGGAAGTACGTAGAAAGTGCTTCGAAGCAACTTAGAATGTATTTGGATGTGGTAGGAAGTACGTAGAAAGTGCTTCGAAGCACCTTAGAATGTATTCGGATGTGGTAGGAAGTACGTAGAAAGTGCTTCGAAGCAACTTAGAATGTATTTGGATGTGGTAGGAAGTACGTAGAAAGTGCTTCGAAGGAACTTAGAATGTATTTGGATGTGGTAGGAAGTACGTAAAATGTGCTTCGAAGCACCTTGGAAGGTATTTGGATGTGGTAGGAAGTACGTAGAAAGTGCTTCGAAGCAACTTAGAATGTATTTGGATGTGGTAGGAAGTACGTAGAAAGTGCTTCGAAGCAACTTAGAATGTATTTGGATGTGGTAGGAAGTACGTAGAAAGTGCTTCGAAGCACCTTAGAATGTATTCGGATGTGGTAGGAAGTACGTAGAAAGTGCTTCGAAGCACCTTAGAATGTATTCGGATGTGGTAGGAAGTTCGTAGAAAGTGCTTCGAAGCTTCTAAGAATGTATTTGGATGTGGTAGGAAGTACGTAGAAAGTGCTTCGAAGCTTCTAAGAATGTATTTGGATGTGGTAGGAAGTACGTAGAAAGTGCTTCGAAGCACCTTAGAATGTATTCGGATGTGGTAGGAAGTACGTAGAAAGTGCTTCGAAGCACCTTAGAATGTATTCGGATGTGGTAGGAAGTTCGTAGAAAGTGCTTCGAAGCTTCTAAGAATGTATTTGGATGTGGTAGGAAGTACGTAGAAAGTGCTTCGAAGCTTCTAAGAATGTATTTGGATGTGCTAGGAAGTACGTAGAAAGTGCTTCGAAGCACCTTAGAATGTATTTGAATGTGGTAGGAAGTACGTAGAAAGTGCTTCGAAGCACCTTAGAATGTATTCGGATGTGGTAGGAAGTACGTAGAAAGTGCTTCGAAGGAACTTAGAATGTATTTGGATGTGGTAGGAAGTACGTGGAAAGTGCTTCGAAGCACCTTAGAATGTATTTGGATGTGGTAGGAAGTACGTAGAAAGTGCTTCGAAGCACCTTAGAATGTATTCGGATGTGGTAGGAAGTACGAAGAAAGTGCTTCGAAGCACCTTAGAATGTATTTGGATGTGGTAGGAAGTACGTAGAAAGTGCTTCGAAGGAACTTAGAATGTATTTGGATGTGGTAGGAAGTACGTAGAAAGTGCTTCGAAGCACCTTAGAATGTATTTGGATGTGGTAGGAAGTTCGTAGAAAGTGCTTCGAAGCTTCTAAGAATGTATTTGGATGTGGTAGGAAGTTCGTAGAAAGTGCTTCGAAGCTTCTAAGAATGTATTTGGATGTGGTAGGAAGTACGTAGAAAGTGCTTCGAAGCACCTTAGAATGTATTTGGATGTGGTAGGAAGTACGTAGAAAGTGCTTCGAAGGAACTTAAAATGTATTTGGATGTGGTAGGAAGTACGTAGAAAGTGCTTCGAAGGAACTTAGAATGTATTTGGATGTGGTAGGAAGTACGTAGAAAGTGCTTCGAAGCACCTTAGAATGTATTTGGATGTGGTAGGAAGTACGTAGAAAGTGCTTCGAAGCACCTTAGAATGTATTCGGATGTGGTAGGAAGTACGTAGAAAGTGCTTCGAAGCACCTTAGAATGTATTTGGATGTGGTAGGAAGTACGTAGAAAGTGCTTCGAAGGAACTTAGAATGTATTTGGATGTGGTAGGAAGTACGTAGAAAGTGCTTCGAAGCACCTTAGAATGTATTTGGATGTGGTAGGAAGTACGTAGAAAGTGCTTCGAAGCACCTTAGAATGTATTCGGATGTGGTAGGAAGTACGTAGAAAGTGCTTCGAAGCACCTTAGAATGTATTTGGATGTGGTAGGAAGTACGTAGAAAGTGCTTCGAAGCAACTTAGAATGTATTTGGATGTGGTAGGAAGTACGTGGAAAGTGCTTCGAAGCACCTTAGAATGTATTTGGATGTGGTAGGAAGTACGTAGAAAGTGCTTCGAAGCACCTTAGAATGTATTTGGATGTGGTAGGAAGTACGTAGAAAGTGCTTCGAAGCACCTTAGAATGTATTTGGATGTGGTAGGAAGTACGTAGAAAGTGCTTCGAAGGAACTTAGAATGTATTTGGATGTGGTAGGAAGTACGTAGAAAGTGCTTCGAAGCACCTTAGAATGTATTTGGATGTGGTAGGAAGTACGTAGAAAGTGCTTCGAAGGAACTTAGAATGTATTTGGATGTGGTAGGAAGTACGTAGAAAGTGCTTCGAAGGAACTTAGAATGTATTTGGATGTGGTAGGAAGTACGTAGAAAGTGCTTCGAAGCACCTTAGAATGTATTTGGATGTGGTAGGAAGTACGTAGAAAGTGCTTCGAAGCACCTTAGAATATATTTGGATGTGGTAGGAAGTACGTAGAAAGTGCTTCGAAGGAACTTAGAATGTATTTGGATGTGGTAGGAAGTACGTAGAAAGTGCTTCGAAGCACCTTAGAATGTATTTGGATGTGGTAGGAAGTACGTAGAAAGTGCTTCGAAGGAACTTAGAATGTATTTGGATGTGGTAGGAAGTACGTAGAAAGTGCTTCGAAGGAACTTAGAATGTATTTGGATGTGGTAGGAAGTACGTGGAAAGTGCTTCGAAGCACCTTAGAATGTATTTGGATGTGGTAGGAAGTACGTAGAAAGTGCTTCGAAGCACCTTAGAATGTATTCGGATGTGGTAGGAAGTACGTAGAAAGTGCTTCGAAGCACCTTAGAATGTATTTGGATGTGGTAGGAAGTACGTAGAAAGTGCTTCGAAGGAACTTAGAATGTATTTGGATGTGGTAGGAAGTACGTAGAAAGTGCTTCGAAGCACCTTAGAATGTATTTGGATGTGGTAGGAAGTACGTAGAAAGTGCTTCGAAGGAACTTAGAATGTATTTGGATGTGGTAGGAAGTACGTAGAAAGTGCTTCGAAGGAACTTAGAATGTATTTGGATGTGGTAGGAAGTACGTGGAAAGTGCTTCGAAGCACCTTAGAATGTATTTGGATGTGGTAGGAAGTACGTAGAAAGTGCTTCGAAGCACCTTAGAATGTATTCGGATGTGGTAGGAAGTACGTAGAAAGTGCTTCGAAGCACCTTAGAATGTATTTGGATGTGGTAGGAAGTACGTAGAAAGTGCTTCGAAGCACCTTAGAATGTATTCGGATGTGGTAGGAAGTACGTAGAAAGTGCTTCGAAGCACCTTAGAATGTATTTGGATGTGGTAGGAAGTTCGTAGAAAGTGCTTCGAAGCTTCTAAGAATGTATTTGGATGTGGTAGGAAGTTCGTAGAAAGTGCTTCGAAGCTTCTAAGAATGTATTTGGATGTGGTAGGAAGTACGTAGAAAGTGCTTCGAAGCACCTTAGAATGTATTTGGATGTGGTAGGAAGTACGTAGAAAGTGCTTCGAAGCACCTTAGAATGTATTTGGATGTGACAGGAAGTACGTAGAAAGTGCTTCGAAGCACCTTAGAATGTATTTGGATGTGGTAGGAAGTACGTAGAAAGTGCTTCGAAGGAACTTAGAATGTATTTGGATGTGGTAGGAAGTACGTAGAAAGTGCTTCGAAGCACCTTAGAATGTATTTGGATGTGGTAGGAAGTACGTAAAATGTGCTTCGAAGCAACTTAGAATGTATTTGGATGTGGTAGGAAGTACGTAGAAAGTGCTTTGAAGCAACTTAGAATGTATTTGGATGTGGTAGGAAGTACGTAGAAAGTGCTTCGAAGGAACTTAGAATGTATTTGGATGTGGTAGGAAGTACGTAGAAAGTGCTTCGAAGGAACTTAGAATGTATTTGGATGTGGTAGGAAGTACGTAGAAAGTGCTTCGAAGCACCTTAGAATGTATTTGGATGTGGTAGGAAGTACGTAGAAAGTGCTTCGAAGGAACTTAGAATGTATTTTGATGTGGTAGGAAGTACGTAGAAAGTGCTTCGACGCACTTTTAAAGGTATTTGGATGTGCTAGGAAGTACGTAGAAAGTGCTTCGAAGCACTTTCGAAGGTATTTTGATGTGGTAGGAAGTACGTAGAAAGTGCTTCGAAGCACCTTAGAATGTATTTGGATGTGGTAGGAAGTACGTAAAATGTGCTTCGAAGCAACTTAGAATGTATTTGGATGTGGTAGGAAGTACGTAGAAAGTGCTTTGAAGCAACTTAGAATGTATTTGGATGTGGTAGGAAGTACGTAGAAAGTGCTTCGAAGCACTTTAGAATGTATTTGGATGTGGTAGGAAGTACGTAAAATGTGCTTCGAAGCAACTAAGAATGTATTTGGATGTGGTAGGAAGTACGTAAAATGTGCTTCGAAGCAACTTAGAATGTATTTGGATGTGGTAGGAAGTACGTAGAAAGTGCTTCGAAGCAACTTAGAATGTATTTGGATGTGGGAGGAAGTACGTAGAAAGTGCTTCGAAGCAACTTAGAATGTATTTGGATGTGGTAGGAAGTACGTAGAAAGTGCTTCGAAGCAACTTAGAATGTATTTGGATGTGGGAGGAAGTACGTAGAAAGTGCTTCGAAGCAACTTAGAATGTATTTGGATGTGGTAGGAAGTACGTAAAATGTGCTTCGAAGCAACTTAGAATGTATTTGGATGTGGGAGGAAGTACGTAGAAAGTGCTTCGAAGCAACTTAGAATGTATTTGGATGTGGTAGGAAGTACGTGAAATGTGCTTCGAAGCAACTTAGAATGTATTTGGATGTGGGACGAAGTACGTAGAAAGTGCTTCGAAGCAACTTAGAATGTATTTGGATGTGGTAGGAAGTACGTAGAAAGTGCTTCGAAGCAACTTAGAATGTATTTGGATGTGGGAGGAAGTACGTAGAAAGTGCTTCGAAGCAACTTAGAATGTATTTGGATGTGGTAGGAAGTACGTAAAATGTGCTTCGAAGCAACTTAGAATGTATTTGGATGTGGTAGGAAGTACGTAGAAAGTGCTTCGAAGCAACTTAGAATGTATTTGGATGTGGTAGGAAGTACGTAGAAAGTGCTTCGAAGCAACTTAGAATGTATTTGGATGTGGGAGGAAGTACGTAGAAAGTGCTTCGAAGCAACTTAGAATGTATTTGGATGTGGTAGGAAGTACGTAGAAAGTGCTTCGAAGCAACTTAGAATGTATTTGGATGTGGGAGGAAGTACGTAGAAAGTGCTTCGAAGCACCTTGAAATGTATTTGGATGTGGTAGGAAGTTCGTAGAAAGTGCTTCGAAGCTTCTAAGAATGTATTTGGATGTGGTAGGAAGTTCGTAGAAAGTGCTTCGAAGCTTCTAAGAATGTATTTGGATGTGGTAGGAAGTACGTAGAAAGTGCTTCGAAGCACCTTAGAATGTATTTGGATGTGGTAGGAAGTACGTAGAAAGTGCTTCGAAGCACCTTAGAATGTATTTGGATGTGCTAGGAAGTACGTAGAAAGTGCTTCGAAGCACCTTAGAATGTATTTGGATGTGGTAGGAAGTACGTAGAAAGTGCTTCGAAGCAACTTAGAATGTATTTGGATGTGGTAGGAAGTACGTAGAAAGTGCTTCGAAGCACCTTAGAATGTATTTGGATGTGGTAGGAAGTACGTAAAATGTGCTTCGAAGCAACTTAGAATGTATTTGGATGTGGTAGGAAGTACGTAGAAAGTGCTTCGAAGCACCTTAGAATGTATTTGGATGTGATAGGAAGTACGTAGAAAGTGCTTCGAAGCACCTTAGAATGTATTTGGATGTGGTAGGAAGTACGTAGAAAGTGCTTCGAAGCACCTTAGAATGTATTTGGATGTGGTAGGAAGTACGTAGAAAGTGCTTCGAAGGAACTTAGAATGTATTTGGATGTGGTAGGAAGTACGTAGAAAGTGCTTCGAAGCACCTTAGAATGTATTTGGATGTGGTAGGAAGTACGTAAAATGTGCTTCGAAGCAACTTAGAATGTATTTGGATGTGGTAGGAAGTACGTAGAAAGTGCTTTGAAGCAACTTAGAATGTATTTGGATGTGGTAGGAAGTACGTAGAAAGTGCTTCGAAGGAACTTAGAATGTATTTGGATGTGGTAGGAAGTACGTAGAAAGTGCTTCGAAGGAACTTAGAATGTATTTGGATGTGGTAGGAAGTTCGTAGAAAGTGCTTTGAAGCAACTTAGAATGTATTTGGATGTGGTAGGAAGTACGTAGAAAGTGCTTCGAAGGAACTTAAAATGTATTTGGATGTGGTAGGAAGTACGTAGAAAGTGCTTCGAAGGAACTTAGAATGTATTTGGATGTGGTAGGAAGTACGTAGAAAGTGCTTCGAAGCACCTTAGAATGTATTTGGATGTGGTAGGAAGTACGTAGAAAGTGCTTCGAAGGAACTTAGAATGTATTTGGATGTGGTAGGAAGTACGTAGAAAGTGCTTCGAAGCAACTTAGAATGTATTTGGATGTGGTAGGAAGTACGTAGAAAGTGCTTCGAAGCACCTTAGAATGTATTCGGATGTGGTAGGAAGTACGTAGAAAGTGCTTCGAAGCAACTTAGAATGTATTTGGATGTGGTAGGAAGTACGTAGAAAGTGCTTCGAAGGAACTTAGAATGTATTTGGATGTGGTAGGAAGTACGTAAAATGTGCTTCGAAGCACCTTGGAAGGTATTTGGATGTGGTAGGAAGTACGTAGAAAGTGCTTCGAAGCAACTTAGAATGTATTTGGATGTGGTAGGAAGTACGTAGAAAGTGCTTCGAAGCAACTTAGAATGTATTTGGATGTGGTAGGAAGTACGTAGAAAGTGCTTCGAAGCACCTTAGAATGTATTCGGATGTGGTAGGAAGTACGTAGAAAGTGCTTCGAAGCACCTTAGAATGTATTCGGATGTGGTAGGAAGTTCGTAGAAAGTGCTTCGAAGCTTCTAAGAATGTATTTGGATGTGGTAGGAAGTACGTAGAAAGTGCTTCGAAGCTTCTAAGAATGTATTTGGATGTGGTAGGAAGTACGTAGAAAGTGCTTCGAAGCACCTTAGAATGTATTCGGATGTGGTAGGAAGTACGTAGAAAGTGCTTCGAAGCACCTTAGAATGTATTCGGATGTGGTAGGAAGTTCGTAGAAAGTGCTTCGAAGCTTCTAAGAATGTATTTGGATGTGGTAGGAAGTACGTAGAAAGTGCTTCGAAGCTTCTAAGAATGTATTTGGATGTGCTAGGAAGTACGTAGAAAGTGCTTCGAAGCACCTTAGAATGTATTTGAATGTGGTAGGAAGTACGTAGAAAGTGCTTCGAAGCACCTTAGAATGTATTCGGATGTGGTAGGAAGTACGTAGAAAGTGCTTCGAAGGAACTTAGAATGTATTTGGATGTGGTAGGAAGTACGTGGAAAGTGCTTCGAAGCACCTTAGAATGTATTTGGATGTGGTAGGAAGTACGTAGAAAGTGCTTCGAAGCACCTTAGAATGTATTCGGATGTGGTAGGAAGTACGAAGAAAGTGCTTCGAAGCACCTTAGAATGTATTTGGATGTGGTAGGAAGTACGTAGAAAGTGCTTCGAAGGAACTTAGAATGTATTTGGATGTGGTAGGAAGTACGTAGAAAGTGCTTCGAAGCACCTTAGAATGTATTTGGATGTGGTAGGAAGTTCGTAGAAAGTGCTTCGAAGCTTCTAAGAATGTATTTGGATGTGGTAGGAAGTTCGTAGAAAGTGCTTCGAAGCTTCTAAGAATGTATTTGGATGTGGTAGGAAGTACGTAGAAAGTGCTTCGAAGCACCTTAGAATGTATTTGGATGTGGTAGGAAGTACGTAGAAAGTGCTTCGAAGGAACTTAAAATGTATTTGGATGTGGTAGGAAGTACGTAGAAAGTGCTTCGAAGGAACTTAGAATGTATTTGGATGTGGTAGGAAGTACGTAGAAAGTGCTTCGAAGCACCTTAGAATGTATTTGGATGTGGTAGGAAGTACGTAGAAAGTGCTTCGAAGCACCTTAGAATGTATTCGGATGTGGTAGGAAGTACGTAGAAAGTGCTTCGAAGCACCTTAGAATGTATTTGGATGTGGTAGGAAGTACGTAGAAAGTGCTTCGAAGGAACTTAGAATGTATTTGGATGTGGTAGGAAGTACGTAGAAAGTGCTTCGAAGCACCTTAGAATGTATTTGGATGTGGTAGGAAGTACGTAGAAAGTGCTTCGAAGCACCTTAGAATGTATTCGGATGTGGTAGGAAGTACGTAGAAAGTGCTTCGAAGCACCTTAGAATGTATTTGGATGTGGTAGGAAGTACGTAGAAAGTGCTTCGAAGGAACTTAGAATGTATTTGGATGTGGTAGGAAGTACGTGGAAAGTGCTTCGAAGCACCTTAGAATGTATTTGGATGTGGTAGGAAGTACGTAGAAAGTGCTTCGAAGCACCTTAGAATGTATTCGGATGTGGTAGGAAGTACGTAGAAAGTGCTTCGAAGCACCTTAGAATGTATTTGGATGTGGTAGGAAGTACGTAGAAAGTGCTTCGAAGGAACTTAGAATGTATTTGGATGTGGTAGGAAGTACGTAGAAAGTGCTTCGAAGCACCTTAGAATGTATTTGGATGTGGTAGGAAGTACGTAGAAAGTGCTTCGAAGGAACTTAGAATGTATTTGGATGTGGTAGGAAGTACGTAGAAAGTGCTTCGAAGGAACTTAGAATGTATTTGGATGTGGTAGGAAGTACGTAGAAAGTGCTTCGAAGCACCTTAGAATGTATTTGGATGTGGTAGGAAGTACGTAGAAAGTGCTTCGAAGCACCTTAGAATATATTTGGATGTGGTAGGAAGTACGTAGAAAGTGCTTCGAAGGAACTTAGAATGTATTTGGATGTGGTAGGAAGTACGTAGAAAGTGCTTCGAAGCACCTTAGAATGTATTTGGATGTGGTAGGAAGTACGTAGAAAGTGCTTCGAAGGAACTTAGAATGTATTTGGATGTGGTAGGAAGTACGTAGAAAGTGCTTCGAAGGAACTTAGAATGTATTTGGATGTGGTAGGAAGTACGTGGAAAGTGCTTCGAAGCACCTTAGAATGTATTTGGATGTGGTAGGAAGTACGTAGAAAGTGCTTCGAAGCACCTTAGAATGTATTCGGATGTGGTAGGAAGTACGTAGAAAGTGCTTCGAAGCACCTTAGAATGTATTTGGATGTGGTAGGAAGTACGTAGAAAGTGCTTCGAAGGAACTTAGAATGTATTTGGATGTGGTAGGAAGTACGTAGAAAGTGCTTCGAAGCACCTTAGAATGTATTTGGATGTGGTAGGAAGTACGTAGAAAGTGCTTCGAAGGAACTTAGAATGTATTTGGATGTGGTAGGAAGTACGTGGAAAGTGCTTCGAAGCACCTTAGAATGTATTTGGATGTGGTAGGAAGTACGTAGAAAGTGCTTCGAAGCACCTTAGAATGTATTCGGATGTGGTAGGAAGTACGTAGAAAGTGCTTCGAAGCACCTTAGAATGTATTTGGATGTGGTAGGAAGTACGTAGAAAGTGCTTCGAAGCACCTTAGAATGTATTCGGATGTGGTAGGAAGTACGTAGAAAGTGCTTCGAAGCACCTTAGAATGTATTTGGATGTGGTAGGAAGTTCGTAGAAAGTGCTTCGAAGCTTCTAAGAATGTATTTGGATGTGGTAGGAAGTTCGTAGAAAGTGCTTCGAAGCACCTTAGAATGTATTTGGATGTGGTAGGAAGTACGTAGAAAGTGCTTCGAAGCACCTTAGAATGTATTTGGATGTGGTAGGAAGTACGTAGAAAGTGCTTCGAAGCACCTTAGAATGTATTTGGATGTGACAGGAAGTACGTAGAAAGTGCTTCGAAGCACCTTAGAATGTATTTGGATGTGGTAGGAAGTACGTAGAAAGTGCTTCGAAGGAACTTAGAATGTATTTGGATGTGGTAGGAAGTACGTAGAAAGTGCTTCGAAGCACCTTAGAATGTATTTGGATGTGGTAGGAAGTACGTAAAATGTGCTTCGAAGCAACTTAGAATGTATTTGGATGTGGTAGGAAGTACGTAGAAAGTGCTTTGAAGCAACTTAGAATGTATTTGGATGTGGTAGGAAGTACGTAGAAAGTGCTTCGAAGGAACTTAGAATGTATTTGGATGTGGTAGGAAGTACGTAGAAAGTGCTTCGAAGGAACTTAGAATGTATTTGGATGTGGTAGGAAGTTCGTAGAAAGTGCTTTGAAGCAACTTAGAATGTATTTGGATGTGGTAGGAAGTACGTAGAAAGTGCTTCGAAGGAACTTAGAATGTATTTTGATGTGGTAGGAAGTACGTAGAAAGTGCTTCGACGCACTTTTAAAGGTATTTGGATGTGCTAGGAAGTACGTAGAAAGTGCTTCGAAGCACTTTCGAAGGTATTTTGATGTGGTAGGAAGTACGTAGAAAGTGCTTCGAAGCACCTTAGAATGTATTTGGATGTGGTAGGAAGTACGTAAAATGTGCTTCGAAGCAACTTAGAATGTATTTGGATGTGGTAGGAAGTACGTAGAAAGTGCTTTGAAGCAACTTAGAATGTATTTGGATGTGGTAGGAAGTACGTAGAAAGTGCTTCGAAGCACTTTAGAATGTATTTGGATGTGGTAGGAAGTACGTAAAATGTGCTTCGAAGCAACTAAGAATGTATTTGGATGTGGTAGGAAGTACGTAAAATGTGCTTCGAAGCAACTTAGAATGTATTTGGATGTGGTAGGAAGTACGTAGAAAGTGCTTCGAAGCAACTTAGAATGTATTTGGATGTGGGAGGAAGTACGTAGAAAGTGCTTCGAAGCAACTTAGAATGTATTTGGATGTGGTAGGAAGTACGTAGAAAGTGCTTCGAAGCAACTTAGAATGTATTTGGATGTGGGAGGAAGTACGTAGAAAGTGCTTCGAAGCAACTTAGAATGTATTTGGATGTGGTAGGAAGTACGTAAAATGTGCTTCGAAGCAACTTAGAATGTATTTGGATGTGGGAGGAAGTACGTAGAAAGTGCTTCGAAGCAACTTAGAATGTATTTGGATGTGGTAGGAAGTACGTGAAATGTGCTTCGAAGCAACTTAGAATGTATTTGGATGTGGGACGAAGTACGTAGAAAGTGCTTCGAAGCAACTTAGAATGTATTTGGATGTGGTAGGAAGTACGTAGAAAGTGCTTCGAAGCAACTTAGAATGTATTTGGATGTGGTAGGAAGTACGTAGAAAGTGCTTCGAAGCAACTTAGAATGTATTTGGATGTGGTAGGAAGTACGTAAAATGTGCTTCGAAGCAACTTAGAATGTATTTGGATGTGGGAGGAAGTACGTAGAAAGTGCTTCGAAGCAACTTAGAATGTATTTGGATGTGGTAGGAAGTACGTAGAAAGTGCTTTGAAGCAACTTAGAATGTATTTGGATGTGGGAGGAAGTACGTAGAAAGTGCTTCGAAGCAACTTAGAATGTATTTGGATGTGGTAGGAAGTACGTAGAAAGTGCTTCGAAGCAACTTAGAATGTATTTGGATGTGGGAGGAAGTACGTAGAAAGTGCTTCGAAGCACCTTGAAATGTATTTGGATGTGGTAGGAAGTTCGTAGAAAGTGCTTCGAAGCTTCTAAGAATGTATTTGGATGTGGTAGGAAGTTCGTAGAAAGTGCTTCGAAGCTTCTAAGAATGTATTTGGATGTGGTAGGAAGTACGTAGAAAGTGCTTCGAAGCACCTTAGAATGTATTTGGATGTGGTAGGAAGTACGTAGAAAGTGCTTCGAAGCACCTTAGAATGTATTTGGATGTGCTAGGAAGTACGTAGAAAGTGCTTCGAAGCACCTTAGAATGTATTTGGATGTGGTAGGAAGTACGTAGAAAGTGCTTCGAAGGAACTTAGAATGTATTTGGATGTGGTAGGAAGTACGTAGAAAGTGCTTCGAAGCACCTTAGAATGTATTTGGATGTGGTAGGAAGTACGTAAAATGTGCTTCGAAGCAACTTAGAATGTATTTGGATGTGGTAGGAAGTACGTAGAAAGTGCTTCGAAGCACCTTAGAATGTATTTGGATGTGATAGGAAGTACGTAGAAAGTGCTTCGAAGCACCTTAGAATGTATTTGGATGTGATAGGAAGTACGTAGAAAGTGCTTCGAAGCACCTTAGAATGTATTTGGATGTGGTAGGAAGTACGTAGAAAGTGCTTCGAAGGAACTTAGAATGTATTTGGATGTGGTAGGAAGTACGTAGAAAGTGCTTCGAAGCACCTTAGAATGTATTTGGATGTGGTAGGAAGTACGTAAAATGTGCTTCGAAGCAACTTAGAATGTATTTGGATGTGGTAGGAAGTACGTAGAAAGTGCTTTGAAGCAACTTAGAATGTATTTGGATGTGGTAGGAAGTACGTAGAAAGTGCTTCGAAGGAACTTAGAATGTATTTGGATGTGGTAGGAAGTACGTAGAAAGTGCTTCGAAGGAACTTAGAATGTATTTGGATGTGGTAGGAAGTTCGTAGAAAGTGCTTTGAAGCAACTTAGAATGTATTTGGATGTGGTAGGAAGTACGTAGAAAGTGCTTCGAAGGAACTTAGAATGTATTTTGATGTGGTAGGAAGTACGTAGAAAGTGCTTCGAAGCACCTTAGAATGTATTTGGATGTGGTAGGAAGTACGTAGAAAGTGCTTCGAAGCACCTTAGAATGTATTCGGATGTGGTAGGAAGTACGTAGAAAGTGCTTCGAAGCACCTTAGAATGTATTTGGATGTGGTAGGAAGTACGTAGAAAGTGCTTCGAAGCACCTTAGAATGTATTCGGATGTGGTAGGAAGTACGTAGAAAGTGCTTCGAAGCACCTTAGAATGTATTCGGATGTGGTAGGAAGTTCGTAGAAAGTGCTTCGAAGCTTCTAAGAATGTATTTGGATGTGGTAGGAAGTTCGTAGAAAGTGCTTCGAAGCTTCTAAGAATGTATTTGGATGTGGTAGGAAGTACGTAGAAAGTGCTTCGAAGCACCTTAGAATGTATTTGGATGTGGTAGGAAGTACGTAGAAAGTGCTTCGAAGCACCTTAGAATGTATTTGGATGTGATAGGAAGTACGTAGAAAGTGCTTCGAAGCACCTTAGAATGTATTTGGATGTGGTAGGAAGTACGTAGAAAGTGCTTCGAAGGAACTTAGAATGTATTTGGATGTGGTAGGAAGTACGTAGAAAGTGCTTCGAAGCACCTTAGAATGTATTTGGATGTGGTAGGAAGTACGTAAAATGTGCTTCGAAGCAACTTAGAATGTATTTTGATGTGGTAGGAAGTACGTAGAAAGTGCTTTGAAGCAACTTAGAATGTATTTGGATGTGGTAGGAAGTACGTAGAAAGTGCTTCGAAGGAACTTAGAATGTATTTGGATGTGGTAGGAAGTACGTAGAAAGTGCTTCGAAGGAACTTAGAATGTATTTGGATGTGGTAGGAAGTTCGTAGAAAGTGCTTTGAAGCAACTTAGAATGTATTTGGATGTGGTAGGAAGTACGTAGAAAGTGCTTCGAAGGAACTTAGAATGTATTTGGATGTGGTAGGAAGTACGTAGAAAGTGCTTCGACGCACTTTTAAAGGTATTTGGATGTGCTAGGAAGTACGTAGAAAGTGCTTCGAAGCACTTTCGAAGGTATTTTGATGTGGTAGGAAGTACGTAGAAAGTGCTTCGAAGCACCTTAGAATGTATTTGGATGTGGTAGGAAGTACGTAAAATGTGCTTCGAAGCAACTTAGAATGTATTTGGATGTGGTAGGAAGTACGTAGAAAGTGCTTTGAAGCAACTTAGAATGTATTTGGATGTGGTAGGAAGTACGTAGAAAGTGCTTCGAAGCACTTTAGAATGTATTTGGATGTGGTAGGAAGTACGTAAAATGTGCTTCGAAGCAACTAACAATGTATTTGGATGTGGTAGGAAGTACGTAAAATGTGCTTCGAAGCAACTTAGAATGTATTTGGATGTGGTAGGAAGTACGTAGAAAGTGCTTCGAAGCAACTTAGAATGTATTTGGATGTGGGAGGAAGTACGTAGAAAGTGCTTCGAAGCAACTTAGAATGTATTTGGATGTGGTAGGAAGTACGTAGAAAGTGCTTCGAAGCAACTTAGAATGTATTTGGATGTGGGAGGAAGTACGTAGAAAGTGCTTCGAAGCAACTTAGAATGTATTTGGATGTGGTAGGAAGTACGTAAAATGTGCTTCGAAGCAACTTAGAATGTATTTGGATGTGGGAGGAAGTACGTAGAAAGTGCTTCGAAGCAACTTAGAATGTATTTGGATGTGGTAGGAAGTACGTGAAATGTGCTTCGAAGCAACTTAGAATGTATTTGGATGTGGGACGAAGTACGTAGAAAGTGCTTCGAAGCAACTTAGAATGTATTTGGATGTGGTAGGAAGTACGTAGAAAGTGCTTCGAAGCAACTTAGAATGTATTTGGATGTGGGAGGAAGTACGTAGAAAGTGCTTCGAAGCAACTTAGAATGTATTTGGATGTGGTAGGAAGTACGTAAAATGTGCTTCGAAGCAACTTAGAATGTATTTGGATGTGGTAGGAAGTACGTAGAAAGTGCTTCGAAGCAACTTAGAATGTATTTGGATGTGGTAGGAAGTACGTAGAAAGTGCTTCGAAGCAACTTAGAATGTATTTGGATGTGGGAGGAAGTACGTAGAAAGTGCTTCGAAGCAACTTAGAATGTATTTGGATGTGGTAGGAAGTACGTAGAAAGTGCTTCGAAGCAACTTAGAATGTATTTGGATGTGGGAGGAAGTACGTAGAAAGTGCTTCGAAGCACCTTGAAATGTATTTGGATGTGGTAGGAAGTTCGTAGAAAGTGCTTCGAAGCTACTAAGAATGTATTTGGATGTGGTAGGAAGTTCGTAGAAAGTGCTTCGAAGCTTCTAAGAATGTATTTGGATGTGGTAGGAAGTACGTAGAAAGTGCTTCGAAGCACCTTAGAATGTATTTGGATGTGGTAGGAAGTACGTAGAAAGTGCTTCGAAGCACCTTAGAATGTATTTGGATGTGCTAGGAAGTACGTAGAAAGTGCTTCGAAGCACCTTAGAATGTATTTGGATGTGGTAGGAAGTACGTAGAAAGTGCTTCGAAGGAACTTAGAATGTATTTGGATGTGGTAGGAAGTACGTAGAAAGTGCTTCGAAGCACCTTAGAATGTATTTGGATGTGGTAGGAAGTACGTAAAATGTGCTTCGAAGCAACTTAGAATGTATTTGGATGTGGTAGGAAGTACGTAGAAAGTGCTTCGAAGCACCTTAGAATGTATTTGGATGTGATAGGAAGTACGTAGAAAGTGCTTCGAAGCACCTTAGAATGTATTTGGATGTGGTAGGAAGTACGTAGAAAGTGCTTCGAAGCACCTTAGAATGTATTTGGATGTGGTAGGAAGTACGTAGAAAGTGCTTCGAAGCAACTTAGAATGTATTTGGATGTGGTAGGAAGTACGTAGAAAGTGCTTCGAAGCACCTTAGAATGTATTTGGATGTGGTAGGAAGTACGTAAAATGTGCTTCGAAGCAACTTAGAATGTATTTGGATGTGGTAGGAAGTACGTAGAAAGTGCTTTGAAGCAACTTAGAATGTATTTGGATGTGGTAGGAAGTACGTAGAAAGTGCTTCGAAGGAACTTAGAATGTATTTGGATGTGGTAGGAAGTACGTAGAAAGTGCTTTGAAGCAACTTAGAATGTATTTGGATGTGGTAGGAAGTTCGTAGAAAGTGCTTTGAAGCAACTTAGAATGTATTTGGATGTGGTAGGAAGTACGTAGAAAGTGCTTCGAAGGAACTTAGAATGTATTTTGATGTGGTAGGAAGTACGTAGAAAGTGCTTCGACGCACTTTTAAAGGTATTTGGATGTGCTAGGAAGTACGTAGAAAGTGCTTCGAAGCACTTTCGAAGGTATTTTGATGTGGTAGGAAGTACGTAGAAAGTGCTTCGAAGCACCTTAGAATGTATTTGGATGTGGTAGGAAGTACGTAGAAAGTGCTTCGAAGCAACTTAGAATGTATTTGGATGTGGTAGGAAGTACGTAGAAAGTGCTTCGAAGCAACTTAGAATGTATTTGGATGTGGTAGGAAGTACGTAGAAAGTGCTTCGAAGCACTTTAGAATGTATTTGGATGTGGTAGGAAGTACGTAAAATGTGCTTCGAAGCACTTTAGAATGTATTTGGATGTGGTAGGAAGTACGTAAAATGTGCTTCGAAGCAACTTAGAATGTATTTGGATGTGGTAGGAAGTACGTAGAAAGTGCTTCGAAGCAACTTAGAATGTATTTGGATGTGGTAGGAAGTACGTAGAAAGTGCTTCGAAGCAACTTAGAATGTATTTGGATGTGGTAGGAAGTACGTAGAAAGTGCTTCGAAGCAACTTAGAATGTATTTGGATGTGGGAGGAAGTACGTAGAAAGTGCTTCGAAGCAACTTAGAATGTATTTGGATGTGGTAGGAAGTACGTAAAATGTGCTTCGAAGCAACTTAGAATGTATTTGGATGTGGGAGGAAGTACGTAGAAAGTGCTTCGAAGCAACTTAGAATGTATTTGGATGTGGTAGGAAGTACGTGAAATGTGCTTCGAAGCAACTTAGAATGTATTTGGATGTGGGACGAAGTACGTAGAAAGTGCTTCGAAGCAACTTAGAATGTATTTGGATGTGGTAGGAAGTACGTAGAAAGTGCTTCGAAGCAACTTAGAATGTATTTGGATGTGGGAGGAAGTACGTAGAAAGTGCTTCGAAGCAACTTAGAATGTATTTGGATGTGGTAGGAAGTACGTAAAATGTGCTTCGAAGCAACTTAGAATGTATTTGGATGTGGGAGGAAGTACGTAGAAAGTGCTTCGAAGCAACTTAGAATGTATTTGGATGTGGTAGGAAGTACGTAGAAAGTGCTTCGAAGCAACTTAGAATGTATTTGGATGTGGTAGGAAGTACGTAGAAAGTGCTTCGAAGCAACTTAGAATGTATTTGGATGTGGGAGGAAGTACGTAGAAAGTGCTTCGAAGCAACTTAGAATGTATTTGGATGTGGTAGGAAGTACGTAGAAAGTGCTTCGAAGCAACTTAGAATGTATTTGGATGTGGGAGGAAGTACGTAGAAAGTGCTTCGAAGCAACTTAGAATGTATTTGGATGTGGGAGGAAGTACGTAGAAAGTGCTTCGAAGCAACTTAGAATGTATTTGGATGTGGTAGGAAGTACGTAGAAAGTGCTTCGAAGCAACTTAGAATGTATTTGGATGTGGGAGGAAGTACGTAGAAAGTGCTTCGAAGCAACTTAGAATGTATTTGGATGTGGTAGGAAGTACGTAGAAAGTGCTTCGAAGCAATTTAGAATGTATTTGGATGTGGGAGGAAGTACGTAGAAAGTGCTCCGAAGCAACTTAGAATGTATTTGGATGTGGTAGGAAGTACGTAAAATGTGCTTCGAAGCAACTTAGAATGTATTTGGATGTGGGAGGAAGTACGTAGAAAGTGCTTCGAAGCAACTTAGAATGTATTTGGATGTGGGAGGAAGTACGTAGAAAGTGCTTCGAAGCAACTTAGAATGTATTTGGATGTGGTAGGAAGTACGTAAAATGTGCTTCGAAGCAACTTAGAATGTATTTGGATGTGGTAGGAAGTACGTAGAAAGTGCTTCGAAGCAACTTAGAATGTATTTGGATGTGGGAGGAAGTACGTAGAAAGTGCTTCGAAGCAACTTAGAATGTATTTGGATGTGGTAGAAAGTACGTAGAAAGTGCTTCGAAGCAACTTAGAATGTATTTGGATGTGGGAGGAAGTACGTAGAAAGTGCTTCGAAGCAACTTAGAATGTATTTGGATGTGGGAGGAAGTACGTAGAAAGTGCTTCGAAGCAACTTAGAATGTATTTGGATGTGGTAGGAAGTACGTAGAAAGTGCTTCGAAGCAACTTAGAATGTATTTGGATGTGGGAGGAAGTACGTAGAAAGTGCTTCGAAGCAACTTAGAATGTATTTGGATGTGGGAGGAAGTACGTAGAAAGTGCTTCGAAGCAACTTAGAATGTATTTGGATGTGGTAGGAAGTACGTAAAATGTGCTTCGAAGCAACTTAGAATGTATTTGGATGTGGGAGGAAGTACGTAGAAAGTGCTTCGAAGCAACTTAGAATGTATTTGGATGTGGTAGGAAGTACGTGAAATGTGCTTCGAAGCAACTTAGAATGTATTTGGATGTGGGACGAAGTACGTAGAAAGTGCTTCGAAGCAACTTAGAATGTATTTGGATGTGGTAGGAAGTACGTAAAATGTGCTTCGAAGCAACTTAGAATGTATTTGGATGTGGTAGGAAGTACGTAGAAAGTGCTTCGAAGCAACTTAGAATGTATTTGGATGTGGGAGGAAGTACGTAGAAAGTGCTTCGAAGCAACTTAGAATGTATTTGGATGTGGTAGGAAGTACGTAGAAAGTGCTTCGAAGCAACTTAGAATGTATTTGGATGTGGGAGGAAGTACGTAGAAAGTGCTTCGAAGCAACTTAGAATGTATTTGGATGTGGGAGGAAGTACGTAGAAAGTGCTTCGAAGCAACTTAGAATGTATTTGGATGTGGTAGGAAGTACGTAGAAAGTGCTTCGAAGCAACTTAGAATGTATTTGGATGTGGGAGGAAGTACGTAGAAAGTGCTTCGAAGCAACTTAGAATGTATTTGGATGTGGTAGGAAGTACGTAGAAAGTGCTTCGAAGCAATTTAGAATGTATTTGGATGTGGGAGGAAGTACGTAGAAAGTGCTCCGAAGCAACTTAGAATGTATTTGGATGTGGTAGGAAGTACGTAAAATGTGCTTCGAAGCAACTTAGAATGTATTTGGATGTGGGAGGAAGTACGTAGAAAGTGCTTCGAAGCAACTTAGAATGTATTTGGATGTGGGAGGAAGTACGTAGAAAGTGCTTCGAAGCAACTTAGAATGTATTTGGATGTGGTAGGAAGTACGTAAAATGTGCTTCGAAGCAACTTAGAATGTATTTGGATGTGGTAGGAAGTACGTAGAAAGTGCTTCGAAGCAACTTAGAATGTATTTGGATGTGGGAGGAAGTACGTAGAAAGTGCTTCGAAGCAACTTAGAATGTATTTGGATGTGGTAGGAAGTACGTAGAAAGTGCTTCGAAGCAACTTAGAATGTATTTGGATGTGGGAGGAAGTACGTAGAAAGTGCTTCGAAGCAACTTAGAATGTATTTGGATGTGGTAGGAAGTACGTAAAATGTGCTTCGAAGCAACTTAGAATGTATTTGGATGTGGGAGGAAGTACGTAGAAAGTGCTTCGAAGCAACTTAGAATGTATTTGGATGTGGTAGGAAGTACGTAGAAAGTGCTTCGAAGCAACTTAGAATGTATTTGGATGTGGTAGGAAGTACGTAGAAAGTGCTTCGAAGCAACTTAGAATGTATTTGGATGTGGTAGGAAGTACGTAAAATGTGCTTCGAAGCACCTTAGAATGTATTTGGATGTGGTAGGAAGTACGTAAAATGTGCTTCGAAGCAACTTAGAATGTATTTGGATGTGGTAGGAAGTACGTAGAAAGTGCTTCGAAGCAACTTAGAATGTATTTGGATGTGGGAGGAAGTACGTAGAAAGTGCTTCGAAGCAACCTAGAATGTATTTGGATGTGGTAGGAAGTACGTAAAATGTGCTTCGAAGCAACTTAGAATGTATTTGGATGTGGGAGGAAGTACGTAGAAAGTGCTTCGAAGCAACTTAGAATGTATTTGGATGTGGTAGGAAGTACGTAAAATGTGCTTCGAAGCACCTTAGAATGTATTTGGATGTGGTAGGAAGTACGTAAAATGTGCTTCGAAGCAACTTAGAATGTATTTGGATGTGGTAGGAAGTACGTAGAAAGTGCTTCGAAGCAACTTAGAATGTATTTGGATGTGGGAGGAAGTACGTAGAAAGTGCTTCGAAGCAACCTAGAATGTATTTGGATGTGGTAGGAAGTACGTAGAAAGTGCTTCGAAGCAACTTAGAATGTATTTGGATGTGGGAGGAAGTACGTAGAAAGTGCTTCGAAGCAACTTAGAATGTATTTGGATGTGGTAGGAAGTACGTAAAATGTGCTTCGAAGCAACTTAGAATGTATTTGGATGTGGGAGGAAGTACGTAGAAAGTGCTTCGAAGCACCTTAGAATGTATTTGGATGTGGTAGGAAGTACGTAGAAAGTGCTTCGAAGCAACTTAGAATGTATTTGGATGTGGTAGGAAGTACGTAAAATGTGCTTCGAAGCAACTTAGAATGTATTTGGATGTGGGAGGAAGTACGTAGAAAGTGCTTCGAAGCAACTTAGAATGTATTTGGATGTGGTAGGAAATACGTAGAAAGTGCTTCGAAGCAACTTAGAATGTATTTGGATGTGGTAGGAAGTACGTAAAATGTGCTTCGAAGCACCTTAGAATGCATTTGGATGTGGTAGGAAGTACGTAAAATGTGCTTCGAAGCAACTTAGAATGTATTTGGATGTGGTAGGAAGTACGTAGAAAGTGCTTCGAAGCAACTTAGAATGTATTTGGATGTGGGAGGAAGTACGTAGAAAGTGCTTCGAAGCAACCTAGAATGTATTTGGATGTGGTAGGAAGTACGTAAAATGTGCTTCGAAGCAACTTAGAATGTATTTGGATGTGGGAGGAAGTACGTAGAAAGTGCTTCGAAGCAACTTAGAATGTATTTGGATGTGGTAGGAAGTACGTAAAATGTGCTTCGAAGCAACTTAGAATGTATTTGGATGTGGGAGGAAGTACGTAGAAAGTGCTTCGAAGCAACTTAGAATGTATTTGGATGTGGGAGGAAGTACGTAGAAAGTGCTTCGAAGCACCTTAGAATATATTTGGATGTGGTAGGAAGTACGTAGAAAGTGCTTCGAAGCAACTTAGAATGTATTTGGATGTGGGAGGAAGTACGTAGAAAGTGCTTCGAAGCAACTTAGAATGTATTTGGATGTGGTAGGAAGTACGTAAAATGTGCTTCGAAGCAACTTAGAATGTATTTGGATGTGGGAGGAAGTACGTAGAAAGTGCTTCGAAGCAACTTAGAATGTATTTGGATGTGGTAGGAAGTACGTAGAAAGTGCTTCGAAGCAACTTAGAATGTATTTGGATGTGGTAGGAAGTACGTAAAATGTGCTTCGAAGCAACTTAGAATGTATTTGGATGTGGTAGGAAGTACGTAAAATGTGCTTCGAAGCAACTTAGAATGTATTTGGATGTGGGAGGAAGTACGTAGAAAGTGCTTCGAAGCAACTTAGAATGTATTTGGATGTGGGAGGAAGTACGTAGAAAGTGCTTCGAAGCACCTTAGAATATATTTGGATGTGGTAGGAAGTACGTAGAAAGTGCTTCGAAGCAACTTAGAATGTATTTGGATGTGGGAGGAAGTACGTAGAAAGTGCTTCGAAGCAACTTAGAATGTATTTGGATGTGGGAGGAAGTACGTAGAAAGTGCTTCGAAGCAACTTAGAATGTATTTGGATGTGGGAGGAAGTACGTAGAAAGTGCTTCGAAGCAACTTAGAATGTATTTGGATGTGGTAGGAAGTACGTAGAAAGTGCTTCGAAGCAACTTAGAATGTATTTGGATGTGGTAGGAAGTACGTAAAATGTGCTTCGAAGCAACTTAGAATGTATTTGGATGTGGTAGGAAGTACGTAAAATGTGCTTCGAAGCAACTTAGAATGTATTTGGATGTGGTAGGAAGTACGTAGAAAGTGCTTCGAAGCAACTTAGAATGTATTTGGATGTGGTAGGAAGTACGTAAAATGTGCTTCGAAGCACCTTAGAATGTATTTGGATGTGGTAGGAAGTACGTAGAAAGTGCTTCGAAGCAACTTAGAATGTATTTGGATGTGGGAGGAAGTACGTAGAAAGTGCTTCGAAGCAACTTAGAATGTATTTGGATGTGGTAGGAAGTACGTAGAAAGTGCTTCGAAGCAACTTAGAATGTATTTGGATGTGGTAGGAAGTACGTAAAATGTGCTTCGAAGCACCTTAGAATGTATTTGGATGTGGTAGGAAGTACGTAAAATGTGCTTCGAAGCAACTTAGAATGTATTTGGATGTGGTAGGAAGTACGTAGAAAGTGCTTCGAAGCAACTTAGAATGTATTTGGATGTGGGAGGAAGTACGTAGAAAGTGCTTCGAAGCAACTTAGAATGTATTTGGATGTGGTAGGAAGTACGTAGAAAGTGCTTCGAAGCAACTTAGAATGTATTTGGATGTGGTAGGAAGTACGTGAAATGTGCTTCGAAGCAACTTAGAATGTATTTGGATGTGGTAGGAAGTACGTAGAAAGTGCTTCGAAGCAACTTAGAATGTATTTGGATGTGGGAGGAAGTACGTAGAAAGTGCTTCGAAGCAACTTAGAATGTATTTGGATGTGGTAGGAAGTACGTAGAAAGTGCTTCGAAGCAACTTAGAATGTATTTGGATGTGGTAGGAAGTACGTAGAAAGTGCTTCGAAGCACCTTAGAATGTATTTGGATGTGGTAGGAAGTACGTAGAAAGTGCTTCGAAGCAACTTAGAATGTATTTGGATGTGGGAGGAAGTACGTAGAAAGTGCTTCGAAGCAACTTAGAATGTATTTGGATGTGGTAGGAAGTACGTAGAAAGTGCTTCGAAGCAACTTAGAATGTATTTGGATGTGGTAGGAAGTACGTAGAAAGTGCTTCGAAGCAACTTAGAATGTATTTGGATGTGGTAGGAAGTACGTGAAATGTGCTTCGAAGCAACTTAGAATGTATTTGGATGTGGTAGGAAGTACGTAGAAAGTGCTTCGAAGCACCTTAGAATGTATTTGGATGTGGTAGGAAGTACGTAGAAAGTGCTTCGAAGCACCTTAGAATATATTTGGATGTGGTAGGAAGTACGTAGAAAGTGCTTCGAAGCAACTTAGAATGTATTTGGATGTGGTAGGAAGTACGTAAAATGTGCTTCGAAGCAACTTAGAATGTATTTGGATGTGGGAGGAAGTACGTAGAAAGTGCTTCGAAGCACCTTAGAATATATTTGGATGTGGTAGGAAGTACGTAGAAAGTGCTTCGAAGCAACTTAGAATGTATTTGGATGTGGTAGGAAGTACGTAAAATGTGCTTCGAAGCAACTTAGAATGTATTTGGATGTGGTAGGAAGTACGTGAAATGTGCTTCGAAGCAACTTAGAATGTATTTGGATGTGGTAGGAAGTACGTAGAAAGTGCTTCGAAGCAACTTAGAATGTATTTGGATGTGGGAGGAAGTACGTAGAAAGTGCTTCGAAGCAACTTAGAATGTATTTGGATGTGGTAGGAAGTACGTAGAAAGTGCTTCGAAGCAACTTAGAATGTATTTGGATGTGGGAGGAAGTACGTAGAAAGTGCTTCGAAGCAACTTAGAATGTATTTGGATGTGGGAGGAAGTACGTAGAAAGTGCTTCGAAGCAACTTAGAATGTATTTGGATGTGGTAGGAAGTACGTAAAATGTGCTTCGAAGCAACTTAGAATGTATTTGGATGTGGGAGGAAGTACGTAGAAAGTGCTTCGAAGCAACTTAGAATGTATTTGGATGGGGTAGGAAGTACGTAAAATGTGCTTCGAAGCAACTTAGAATGTATTTGGATGTGGTAGGAAGTACGTAGAAAGTGCTTCGAAGCAACTTAGAATGTATTTGGATGTGGGAGGAAGTACGTAGAAAGTGCTTCGAAGCAACTTAGAATGTATTTGGATGTGGTAGGAAGTACGTAGAAAGTGCTTCGAAGCAACTTAGAATGTATTTGGATGTGGGAGGAAGTACGTAGAAAGTGCTCCGAAGCAACTTAGAATGTATTTGGATGTGGTAGGAAGTACGTAAAATGTGCTTCGAAGCAACTTAGAATGTATTTGGATGTGGGAGGAAGTACGTAGAAAGTGCTTCGAAGCAACTTAGAATGTATTTGGATGTGGAAGGAAGTACGTAGAAAGTGCTTCGAAGCAACTTAGAATGTATTTGGATGTGGTAGGAAGTACGTAGAAAGTGCTTCGAAGCAACTTAGAATGTATTTGGATGTGGGAGGAAGTACGTAGAAAGTGCTTCGAAGCAACTTAGAATGTATTTGGATGTGGTAGGAAGTACGTAAAATGTGCTTCGAAGCAACTTAGAATGTATTTGGATGTGGGAGGAAGTACGTAGAAAGTGCTTCGAAGCAACTTAGAATGTATTTGGATGTGGTAGGAAGTACGTAAAATGTGCTTCGAAGCAACTTAGAATGTATTTGGATGTGGTAGGAAGTACGTAGAAAGTGCTTTGAAGCAACTTAGAATGTATTTGGATGTGGGAAGAAGTACGTAAAATGTGCTTCGAAGCACCTTAGAATGTATTTGGATGTGGTAGGAAGTCCGTAAAATGTGCTTCGAAGCACCTTAGAATGTATTTGGATGTGGTAGGAAGTACGTAGAAAGTGCTTTGAAGCAACTTAGAATGTATTTGGATGTGGGAAGAAGTACGTAAAATGTGCTTCGAAGCACCTTAGAATGTATTTGGATGTGGTAGGAAGTACGTAAAATGTGCTTCGAAGCAACTTAGAATGTATTTGGATGTGGGAGGAAGTACGTAGAAAGTGCTTCGAAGCAACTTAGAATGTATTTGGATGTGGTAGGAAGTACGTAGAAAGTGCTTCGAAGCAACTTAGAATGTATTTGGATGTGGTAGGAAGTACTTAAAATGTGCTTCGAAGCAACTTAGAATGTATTTGGATGTGGTAGGAAGTACGTAGAAAGTGCTTTGAAGCACCTTAGAATGTATTTGGATGTGGTAGGAAGTACTTAAAATGTGCTTCGAAGCACCTTAGAATGTATTTGGATGTGGGAGGAAGTACGTAGAAAGTGCTTCGAAGCACCTTAGAATGTATTTGGATGTGGGAGGAAGTACGTAGAAAGTGCTTCGAAGCAACTTAGAATGTATTTGATTGTGGTAGGAAGTACGTAAAATGTGCTTCGAAGCAACTTAGAATGTATTTGGATGTGGTAGGAAGTACGTAGAAAGTGCTTCGAAGCAACTTAGAATGTATTTGGATGTGGGAGGAAGTACGTAGAAAGTGCTTCGAAGCAACTTAGAATGTATTTGGATGTGGTAGGAAGTACGTAAAATGTGCTTCGAAGCAACTTAGAATGTATTTGGATGTGGGAGGAAGTACGTAGAAAGTGCATCGAAGCAACTTAGAATGTATTTGGATGTGGGAGGAAGTACGTAGAAAGTGCTTCGAAGCACCTTAGAATGTATTTGGATGTGGTAGGAAGTACGTAGAAAGTGCTTTGAAGCAACTTAGAATGTATTTGGATGTGGGAAGAAGTACGTAAAATGTGCTTCGAAGCACCTTAGAATGTATTTGGATGTGGTAGGAAGTCCGTAAAATGTGCTTCGAAGCACCTTAGAATGTATTTGGATGTGGTAGGAAGTACGTAGAAAGTGCTTTGAAGCAACTTAGAATGTATTTGGATGTGGGAAGAAGTACGTAAAATGTGCTTCGAAGCACCTTAGAATGTATTTGGATGTGGTAGGAAGTACGTAAAATGTGCTTCGAAGCAACTTAGAATGTATTTGGATGTGGGAGGAAGTACGTAGAAAGTGCTTCGAAGCAACTTAGAATGTATTTGGATGTGGTAGGAAGTACGTAGAAAGTGCTTCGAAGCAACTTAGAATGTATTTGGATGTGGTAGGAAGTACTTAAAATGTGCTTCGAAGCAACTTAGAATGTATTTGGATGTGGTAGGAAGTACGTAGAAAGTGCTTTGAAGCACCTTAGAATGTATTTGGATGTGGTAGGAAGTACTTAAAATGTGCTTCGAAGCACCTTAGAATGTATTTGGATGTGGGAGGAAGTACGTAGAAAGTGCTTCGAAGCACCTTAGAATGTATTTGGATGTGGGAGGAAGTACGTAGAAAGTGCTTTGAAGCAACTTAGAATGTATTTGGATGTGGGAAGAAGTACGTAAAATGTGCTTCGAAGCACCTTAGAATGTATTTGGATGTGGTAGGAAGTCCGTAAAATGTGCTTCGAAGCACCTTAGAATGTATTTGGATGTGGTAGGAAGTACGTAGAAAGTGCTTTGAAGCAACTTAGAATGTATTTGGATGTGGGAAGAAGTACGTAAAATGTGCTTCGAAGCACCTTAGAATGTATTTGGATGTGGTAGGAAGTACGTAAAATGTGCTTCGAAGCAACTTAGAATGTATTTGGATGTGGGAGGAAGTACGTAGAAAGTGCTTCGAAGCAACTTAGAATGTATTTGGATGTGGGAGGAAGTACGTAGAAAGTGCTTCGAAGCACCTTAGAATGTATTTGGATGTGGTAGGAAGTACTTAAAATGTGCTTCGAAGCAACTTAGAATGTATTTGGATGTGGTAGGAAGTACGTAGAAAGTGCTTTGAAGCACCTTAGAATGTATTTGGATGTGGTAGGAAGTACTTAAAATGTGCTTCGAAGCAACTTAGAATGTATTTGGATGTGGGAGGAAGTACGTAGAAAGTGCTTCGAAGCACCTTAGAATGTATTTGGATGTGGGAGGAAGTACGTAGAAAGTGCTTCGAAGCACCTTAGAATGTATTTTAATGTGGGAGGAAGTACGTAGAAAGTGCTTCGAAGCACCTTAGAATGTATTTGGATGTGGTAGGAAGTACGTAGAAAGTGCTTTGAAGCAACTTAGAATGTATTTGGATGTGGGAGGAAGTACGTAGAAAGTGCTTCGAAGCACCTTAGAATGTATTTGGATGTGGTAGGAAGTACGTAGAAAGTGCTTTGAAGCAACTTAGAATGTATTTGGATGTGGGAAGAAGTACGTAAAATGTGCTTCGAAGCACCTTAGAATGTATTTGGATGTGGTAGGAAGTCCGTAAAATGTGCTTCGAAGCACCTTAGAATGTATTTGGATGTGGTAGGAAGTACGTAGAAAGTGCTTTGAAGCAACTTAGAATGTATTTGGATGTGGGAAGAAGTACGTAAAATGTGCTTCGAAGCACCTTAGAATGTATTTGGATGTGGTAGGAAGTACGTAAAATGTGCTTCGAAGCAACTTAGAATGTATTTGGATGTGGGAGGAAGTACGTAGAAAGTGCTTCGAAGCAACTTAGAATGTATTTGGATGTGGGAGGAAGTACGTAGAAAGTGCTTCGAAGCACCTTAGAATGTATTTGGATGTGGTAGGAAGTACGTAAAATGTACTTCGAAGCACCTTGGAAGGTATTTGGATGTGGTAGGAAGTACTTAAAATGTGCTTCGAAGCAACTTAGAATGTATTTGGATGTGGTAGGAAGTACGTAGAAAGTGCTTTGAAGCACCTTAGAATGTATTTGGATGTGGGAGGAAGTACGTAGAAAGTGCTTCGAAGCACCTTAGAATGTATTTGGATGTGGTAGGAAGTACGTAGAAAGTGCTTTGAAGCAACTTAGAATGTATTTGGATGTGGGAGGAAGTACGTAGAAAGTGCTTCGAAGCACCTTAGAATGTATTTGGATGTGGTAGGAAGTACGTAGAAAGTGCTTTGAAGCAACTTAGAATGTATTTGGATGTGGGAAGAAGTACGTAAAATGTGCTTCGAAGCAACTTAGAATGTATTTGGATGTGGTAGGAAGTACGTAGAAAGTGCTTTGAAGCAACTTAGAATGTATTTGGATGTGGGAAGAAGTACGTAAAATGTGCTTCGAAGCACCTTAGAATGTATTTGGATGTGGTAGGAAGTACGTAAAATGTGCTTCGAAGCAACTTAGAATGTATTTGGATGTGGGAGGAAGTACGTAGAAAGTGCTTCGAAGCAACTTAGAATGTATTTGGATGTGGGAGGAAGTACGTAGAAAGTGCTTCGAAGCACCTTAGAATGTATTTGGATGTGGTAGGAAGTACTTAAAATGTGCTTCGAAGCACCTTAGAATGTATTTGGATGTGGGAGGAAGTACGTAGAAAGTGCTTCGAAGCACCTTAGAATGTATTTGGATGTGGGAGGAAGTACGTAGAAAGTGCTTCGAAGCACCTTAGAATGTATTTGGATGTGGTAGGAAGTACGTAGAAAGTGCTTTGAAGCAACTTAGAATGTATTTGGATGTGGGAGGAAGTACGTAGAAAGTGCTTCGAAGCACCTTAGAATGTATTTGGATGTGGTAGGAAGTACGTAGAAAGTGCTTTGAAGCAACTTAGAATGTATTTGGATGTGGGAAGAAGTACGTAAAATGTGCTTCGAAGCAACTTAGAATGTATTTGGATGTGGTAGGAAGTACGTAGAAAGTGCTTTGAAGCAACTTAGAATGTATTTGGATGTGGGAGGAAGTACGTAGAAAGAGCTTCGAAGCACCTTAGAATGTATTTGGATGTGGGAGGAAGTACGTAGAAAGTGCTTCGAAGCAACTTAGAATGTATTTGGATGTGGTAGGAAGTACGTAAAATGTGCTTCGAAGCACCTTAGAATGTATTTGGATGTGGAAGGAAGTACGTAGAAAGTGCTTTGAAGCAACTTAGAATGTATTTGGATGTGGGAGGAAGTACGTAGAAAGTGCTTCGAAGCACCTTAGAATGTATTTGGATGTGGTAGGAAGTACGTAGAAAGTGCTTTGAAGCAACTTAGAATGTATTTGGATGTGGGAAGAAGTACGTAAAATGTGCTTCGAAGCACCTTAGAATGTATTTGGATGTGGTAGGAAGTACGTAGAAAGTGCTTTGAAGCAACTTAGAATGTATTTGGATGTGGGAAGAAGTACGTAAAATGTGCTTCGAAGCACCTTAGAATGTATTTGGATGTGGTAGGAAGTACGTAAAATGTGCTTCGAAGCAACTTAGAATGTATTTGGATGTGGGAGGAAGTACGTAGAAAGTGCTTCGAAGCAACTTAGAATGTATTTGGATGTGGTAGGAAGTACGCAGAAAGTGCTTCGAAGCAACTTAGAATGTATTTGGATGTGGTAGGAAGTACGTAAAATGTGCTTCGAAGCAACTTAGAATGTATTTGGATGTGGTAGGAAGTACGTAGAAAGTGCTTTGAAGCAACTTAGAATGTATTTGGATGTGGTAGGAAGTACGTAGAAAGTGCTTCGAAGCACCTTAGAATGTATTTGGATGTGGTAGGAAGTACTTAAAATGTGCTTCGAAGCAACTTAGAATGTATTTGGATGTGGTAGGAAGTACGTAGAAAGTGCTTCGAAGCAACTTAGAATGTATTTGGATGTGGTAGGAAGTACGTAAAATGTGCTTCGAAGCAACTTAGAATGTATTTGGATGTGGGAAGAAGTACGTAAAATGTGCTTCGAAGCACCTTAGAATGTATTTGGATGTGGTAGGAAGTACGTAGAAAGTGCTTTGAAGCAACTTAGAATGTATTTGGATGTGGTAGGAAGTACGTAAAATGTGCTTCGAAGCACCTTAGAATGTATTTGGATGTGGTAGGAAGTACGTAGAAAGTGCTTTGAAGCAACTTAGAATGTATTTGGATGTGGTAGGAAGTACGTAGAAAGTGCTTCGAAGCACCTTAGAATGTATTTGGATGTGGTAGGAAGTACTTAAAATGTGCTTCGAAGCAACTTAGAATGTATTTGGATGTGGTAGGAAGTACGTAGAAAGTGCTTCGAAGCAACTTAGAATGTATTTGGATGTGGGAGGAAGTACGTAGAAAGTGCTTCGAAGCAACTTAGAATGTATTTGGATGTGGTAGGAAGTACGTAAAATGTGCTTCGAAGCAACTTAGAATGTATTTGGATGTGGTAGGAAGTACGTAAAATGTGCTTCGAAGCAACTTAGAATGTATTTGGATGTGGGAGGAAGTACGTAGAAAGTGCTTCGAAGCACCTTAGAATGTATTTGGATGTGGGAGGAAGTACGTAGAAAGTGCTTTGAAGCAACTTAGAATGTATTTGGATGTGGTAGGAAGTACGTAAAATGTGCTTCGAAGCACCTTAGAATGTATTTGGATGTGGTAGGAAGTACTTAAAATGTGCTTCGAAGCAACTTAGAATGTATTTGGATGTGGTAGGAAGTACGTAGAAAGTGCTTCGAAGCAACTTAGAATGTATTTGGATGTGGGAGGAAGTACGTAGAAAGTGCTTCGAAGCAACTTAGAATGTATTTGGATGTGGTAGGAAGTACGTAAAATGTGCTTCGAAGCAACTTAGAATGTATTTGGATGTGGGAGGAAGTACGTAGAAAGTGCTTCGAAGCACCTTAGAATGTATTTGGATGTGGGAGGAAGTACGTAGAAAGTGCTTCGAAGCACCTTAGAATGTATTTGGATGTGGTAGGAAGTACTTAAAATGTGCTTCGAAGCAACTTAGAATGTATTTGGATGTGGTAGGAAGTACGTAGAAAGTGCTTCGAAGCAACTTAGAATGTATTTGGATGTGGTAGGAAGTACGTAAAATGTGCTTCGAAGCACCTTAGAATGTATTTGGATGTGGTAGGAAGTACGTAGAAAGTGCTTCGAAGCAACTTAGAATGTATTTGGATGTGGTAGGAAGTACGTAAAATGTGCTTCGAAGCACCTTAGAATGTATTTGGATGTGGTAGGAAGTACGTAGAAAGTGCTTCGAAGCACCTTAGAATGTATTTGGATGTGGTAGGAAGTACGTAAAATGTGCTTCGAAGCACCTTAGAATGTATTTGGATGTGGTAGGAAGTACGTAGAAAGTGCTTTGAAGCAACTTAGAATGTATTTGGATGTGGTAGGAAGTACGTAGAAAGTGCTTCGAAGCACCTTAGAATGTATTTGGATGTGGTAGGAAGTACTTAAAATGTGCTTCGAAGCAACTTAGAATGTATTTGGATGTGGTAGGAAGTACGTAGAAAGTGCTTCGAAGCAACTTAGAATGTATTTGGATGTGGGAGGAAGTACGTAGAAAGTGCTTCGAAGCACCTTAGAATGTATTTGGATGTGGGAGGAAGTACGTAGAAAGTGCTTCGAAGCAACTTAGAATGTATTTGGATGTGGTAGGAAGTACGTAAAATGTGCTTCGAAGCACCTTAGAATGTATTTGGATGTGGGAGGAAGTACGTAGAAAGTGCTTCGAAGCAACTTAGAATGTATTTGAATGTGGTAGGAAGTACTTAAAATGTGCTTCGAAGCAACTTAGAATGTATTTGGATGTGGGAGGAAGTACGTAGAAAGTGCTTCGAAGCACCTTAGAATGTATTTGGATGTGGTAGGAAGTACGTAAAATGTGCTTCGAAGCACCTTAGAATGTATTTGGATGTGGTAGGAAGTACGTAGAAAGTGCTTTGAAGCAACTTAGAATGTATTTGGATGTGGTAGGAAGTACGTAGAAAGTGCTTCGAAGCACCTTAGAATGTATTTGGATGTGGTAGGAAGTACTTAAAATGTGCTTCGAAGCAACTTAGAATGTATTTGGATGTGGTAGGAAGTACGTAAAATGTGCTTCGAAGCAACTTAGAATGTATTTGGATGTGGGAGGAAGTACGTAGAAAGTGCTTCGAAGCACCTTAGAATGTATTTGGATGTGGGAGGAAGTACGTAGAAAGTGCTTCGAAGCAACTTAGAATGTATTTGGATGTGGTAGGAAGTACGTAAAATGTGCTTCGAAGCACCTTAGAATGTATTTGGATGTGGTAGGAAGTACTTAAAATGTGCTTCGAAGCAACTTAGAATGTATTTGGATGTGGGAGGAAGTACGTAGAAAGTGCTTCGAAGCACCTTAGACTGTATTTGAATGAGGTAGGAAGTACGTAGAAAGTGCTTCGAAGCACCTTAGACTGTATTTGAATGAGGTAGGAAGTACGTAGAAAGTGCTTCGAAGCACCTTAGAATGTATTTGGATGTGGTAGGAAGTACGTAGAAATTGCTTCGAAGCACCTTAGAATGTATTTGAATGTGGTAGGAAGTACGAAGAAAGTGCTTCGAAGCAACTTAGAATGTATTTGAATGTGGTAGGAAGTACGAAGAAAGTGCTTTGAAGCACCTTAGAATGTATTTGAATGTGGTAGGAAGTACGCAGAAAGTGCTTCGAAGCACCTTAGAATGTATTTGAATGTGGTAGGAAGTACGTAGAGAGTGCTTCGAAGCACCTTCGAATGTATTTGAATGTGGTAGGAAGTACGCAGAAAGTGCTTCGAAGCACCTTAGAATGTATTTGAATGTGGTAGGAAGTACGAAGAAAGTGCTTCGAAGCAACTTAGGATGTATTTGGATGTGGTAGGAAGTACGAAGAAAGTGCTTCGAAGCAACTTAGGATGTATTTGGATGTGGTAGGAAGTACGAAGAAAGTGCTTTGAAGCACCTTAGAATGTATTTGAATGTGGTAGGAAGTACGTAGAAAGTGCTTCGAAGCACCTTAGAATGTATTTGAATGTGGTAGGAAGTACGCAGAAAGTGCTTCGAAGCACCTTAGAATGTATTTGAATGTGGTAGGAAGTACGAAGAAAGTGCTTCGAAGCAACTTAGAATGTATTTGAATGTGGTAGGAAGTACGAAGAAAGTGCTTTGAAGCACCTTAGAATGTATTTGAATGTGGTAGGAAGTACGCAGAAAGTGCTTCGAAGCACCTTAGAATGTATTTGAATGTGGTAGGAAGTACGCAGAAAGTGCTTCGAAGCACCTTAGAATGTATTTGAATGTGGTAGGAAGTACGTAGAAAGTGCTTTGAAGCACCGTAGAATGTATTTGAATGTGGTAGGAAGTACGAAGAAAGTGCTTCGAAGCACCTTAGAATTTATTTGAATGTGGTAGGAAGTACGTAGAAAGTGCTTTGAAGCACCGTAGAATGTATTTGAATGTGGTAGGAAGTACGCAGAAAGTGCTTCGAAGCACCTTAGAATGTATTTGAATGTGGTAGGAAGTACGCAGAAAGTGCTTCGAAGCACCTTAGAATGTATTTGAATGTGGTAGGAAGTACGTAGAAAGTGCTTCGAAGCACCTAAGAATGTATTTGAATGTGGTAGGAAGTACGTAGAACGTGCTTTGAAGCACCTTAGAATGTATTTGAATGTGGTAGGAAGTACGTAGAAAGTGCTTCGAAGCACCTTAGAATGTATTTGAATGAGGTAGGAAGTACGTAGAAAGTGCTTCGAAGCAACTTAGAATGTATTTGGATGTGGTAGGAAGTACGTAGAAAGTGCCTCGAAGCACCTTAGAATGTATTTGGATGTGGTAGGAAGTACGTGGAAAGTGCTTCGAAGCACCTTAGAATGTATTTGGATGTGGTAGGAAGTACGTAGAAAGTGCTTCGAAGCACCTTAGAATGTATTTGGATGTGGTAGGAAGTACGTAGAAAGTGCTTCGAAGCACCTTAGAATGTATTTGAATGTGGTAGGAAGTACGTAGAAAGTGCTTCGAAGCACCTTAGACTGTATTTGAATGAGGTAGGAAGTACGTAGAAAGTGCTTCGAAGCACCTTAGAATGTATTTGGATGTGGTAGGAAGTACGTAGAAAGTGCTTCGAAGCACCTTAGACTGTATTTGAATGTGGTAGGAAGTACGTAGAAAGTGCTTTGAAGCACCGTAGAATGTATTTGAATGTGGTAGGAAGTACGTAGAAAGTGCTTCGAAGCACCTTAGACTGTATTTGAATGAGGTAGGAAGTACGTAGAAAGTGCTTCGAAGCACCTTAGAATGTATTCGGATGTGGTAGGAAGTACGTAGAAAGTGCTTCGAAGCACCTTAGAATGTATTTGAATGTTGTAGGAAGTACGTAGAAAGTGCTTCGAAGCACCTTAGAATGTATTTGAATGTGGTAGGAAGTACGTAGAAAGTGCTTCGAAGCACCTTAGACTGTATTTGAATGAGGTAGGAAGTACGTAGAAAGTGCTTCGAAGCACCTTAGAATGTATTTGGATGTGGTAGGAAGTACGTAGAAAGTGCTTCGAAGCACCTTAGAATGTATTTGGATGTGGTAGGAAGTACGTAGAAAGTGCTTCGAAGCACCTTAGAATGTATTTGAATGTGGTAGGAAGTACGTAGAAAGTGCTTCGAAGCACCTTAGAATGTATTTGAATGTGGTAGGAAGTACGTAGAAAGTGCTTTGAAGCACCGTAGAATGTATTTGAATGTGGTAGGAAGTACGTAGAGAGTGCTTCGAAGCAACTTAGAATGTATTTGGATGTGGTAGGAAGTACGTAGAAAGTGCTTCGAAGCACCTTAGAATGTATTCGGATGTGGTAGGAAGTACGTAGAAAGTGCTTCGAAGCACCTTAGACTGTATTTGAATGTGGTAGGAAGTACGTAGAAAGTGCTTCGAAGCACCTTAGAATGTATTTGGATGTGGTAGGAAGTACGTAGAAAGTGCTTCGAAGCACCTTAGAATGTATTCGGATGTGGTAGGAAGTACGTAGAAAGTGCTTCGAAGCACCTTAGACTGTATTTGAATGTGGTAGGAAGTACGTAGAAAGTGCTTCGAAGCACCTTAGAATGTATTTGAATGTTGTAGGAAGTACGTAGAAAGTGCTTCGAAGCACCTTAGAATGTATTTGAATGTGGTAGGAAGTACGTAGAAAGTGCTTCGAAGCACCTTAGAATGTATTTGAATGTGGTAGGAAGTACGTAGAAAGTGCTTCGAAGCACCTTAGAATGTATTTGAATGTGGTAGGAAGTACGCAGAAAGTGCTTCGAAGCACCTTAGAATGTATTTGAATGTGGTAGGAAGTACGCAGACAGTGCTTCGAAGCACCTTAGAATGTATTTGAATGTGGTAGGAAGTACGTAGAAAGTGTTTCGAAGCACCTTAGAATGTATTTGAATGTGGTAGGAAGTACGTAGAAAGTGCTTCGAAGCACCTTAGAATGTATTTGAATGTGGTAGGAAGTACGTAGAAAGTGCTTCGAAGCACCTTAGAATGTATTTGAATGTTGTAGGAAGTACGTAGAAAGTGCTTCGAAGCACCTTTGAATGTATTTGAATGTGGTAGGAAGTACGTAGAAAGTGCTTCGAAGCACCTTAGAATGTATTTGAATGTGGTAGGAAGTACGTAGAAAGTGCTTCGAAGCACCTTAGAATGTATTTGAATGTGGTAGGAAGTACGTAGAAAGTGCCTCGAAGCACCTTAGAATGTATTTGGATGTGGTAGGAAGTACGTAGAAAGTGCTTCGAAGCACCTTAGACTGTATTTGAATGTTGTAGGAAGTACGTAGAAAGTGCTTCGAAGCACCTTAGAATGTATTTGAATGTGGTAGGAAGTACGTAGAAAGTGCCTCGAAGCACCTTAGAATGTATTTGAATGTGGTAGGAAGTACGTAGAAAGTGCTTCGAAGCACCTTAGAATGTATTTGAATGTGGTAGGAAGTACGTAGAAAGTGCTTCGAAGCACCTTAGAATGTATTTGAATGTGGTAGGAAGTACGTAGAAAGTGCTTCGAAGCACCTTAGAATGTATTTGAATGTTGTAGGAAGTACGTAGAAAGTGCTTCGAAGCACCTTAGAATGTATTTGGATGTGGTAGGAAGTACGTAAAATGTGCTTCGAAGCAACTTAGAATGTATTTGGATGTGGGAGGAAGTACGTAGAAAGTGCTTCGAAGCAACTTAGAATATATTTGGATGTGGGAGGAAGTACGTAGAAAGTGCTTCGAAGCAACTTAGAATGTATTTGGATGTGGGAGGAAGTACGTAGAAAGTGCTTCGAAGCAACTTAGAATGTATTTAGATGTGGGAGGAAGTACGTAAAATGTGCTTCGAAGCAACTTAGAATGTATTTGGATGTGGGAGGAAGTACGTAGAAAGTGCTTCGAAGCAACTTAGAATGTATTTGGATGTGGGAGGAAGTACGTAGAAAGTGCTTCGAAGCAACTTAGAATGTATTTAGATGTGGGAGGAAGTACGTAAAATGTGCTTCGAAGCAACTTAGAATGTATTTGGATGTGGGAGGAAGTACGTAGAAAGTGCTTCGAAGCACCTTAGAATGTATTTGGATGTGGTAGGAAGTACGTAGAAAGTGCTTCGAAGCACCTTAGAATGTATTTGGATGTGGTAGGAAGTACGTAGAAAGTGCTTCGAAGCAACTTAGAATGTATTTGGATGTGGGAGGAAGTACGTAGAAAGTGCTTCGAAGCAACTTAGAATGTATTTAGATGTGGGAGGAAGTACGTAAAATGTGCTTCGAAGCAACTTAGAATGTATTTGGATGTGGGAGGAAGTACGTAGAAAGTGCTTCGAAGCAACTTAGAATGTATTTGGATGTGGGAGGAAGTACGTAGAAAGTGCTTCGAAGCAACTTAGAATGTATTTGGATGTGGTAGGAAGTACGTAGAAAGTGCTTCGAAGCAACTTAGAATGTATTTGGATGTGGTAGGAAGTACGTAAAATGTGCTTCGAAGCACCTTAGAATGTATTTGGATGTGGTAGGAAGTACGTAAAATGTGCTTCGAAGCAACTTAGAATGTATTTGGATGTGGTAGGAAGTACGTAAAATGTGCTTTGAAGCAACTTAGAATGTATTTGGATGTGGTAGGAAGTACGTAAAATGTGCTTTGAAGCACCTTAGAATGTATTTGGATGTGGTAAGAAGTACGTAGAAAGTGCTTCGTAGCAACTTAGAATGTATTTGGATGTGGTAGGAAGTACGTAGAAAGTGCTTCGAAGCAACTTAGAATGTATTTGGATGTGGGAGGAAGTACGTAGAAAGTGCTTCGAAGCAACTTAGAATGTATTTGGATGTGGTAGGAAGTACGTAAAATGTGCTTCGAAGCAACTTAGAATGTATTTGGATGTGGTAGGAAGTACGTAAAATGTGCTTTGAAGCAACTTAGAATGTATTTGGATGTGGTAGGAAGTACGTAAAATGTGCTTTGAAGCACCTTAGAATGTATTTGGATGTGGTAAGAAGTACGTAGAAAGTGCTTCGTAGCAACTTAGAATGTATTTGGATGTGGTAGGAAGTACGTAGAAAGTGCTTCGAAGCACCTTAGAATGTATTTGGATGTGGTAAGAAGTACGTAGAAAGTGCTTCGTAGCAACTTAGAATGTATTTGGATGTGGGAGGAAGTACGTAGAAAGTGCTTTGAAGCACCTTAGAATGTATTTGGATGTGGGAGGAAGTACGTAGAAAGTGCTTCGAAGCACCTTAGAATGTATTTGGATGTGGGAGGAAGTACGTAGAAAGTGCTTCGAAGCAACTTAGAATGTATTTGGATGTGGTAGGAAGTACGTAGAAAGTGCTTCGAAGCAACTTAGAATGTATTTGGATGTGGTAAGAAGTACGTAGAAAGTGCTTCGAAGCACCTTAGAATGTATTTGGATGTGGTAAGAAGTACGTAGAAAGTGCTTCGAAGCAACTTAGAATGTATTTGGATGTGGGAGGAAGTACGTAGAAAGTGCTTCGAAGCACCTTAGAATGTATTTGGATGTGGGAGGAAGTACGTAGAAAGTGCTTCGAAGCAACTTAGAATGTATTTGGATGTGGGAGGAAGTATGTAGAAAGTGCTTCGAAGCAACTTAGAATGTATTTGGATGTGGTAGGAAGTACGTAAAATGTGCTTCGAAGCAACTTAGAATGTATTTGGATGTGGGAGGAAGTACGTAGAAAGTGCTTCGAAGCAACTTAGAATGTATTTGGATGTGGTAAGAAGTACGTAGAAAGTGCTTCGAAGCACCTTAGAAAGTATTTGGATGTGGTAAGAAGTACGTAGAAAGTGCTTCGAAGCAACTTAGAATGTATTTGGATGTGGGAGGAAGTACGTAGAAAGTGCTTCGAAGCACCTTAGAATGTATTTGGATGTGGGAGGAAGTACGTAGAAAGTGCTTCGAAGCACCTTAGAATGTATTTGGATGTGGTAGGAAGTACGTAAAATGTGCTTCGAAGCACCTTAGAATGTATTTGGATGTGGGAGGAAGTACGTAGAAAGTGCTTCGAAGCACCTTGGAAAGTATTTGGATATGGTAGGAAGTACGTAGAAAGTGCTTCGAAGCACCTTGGAAAGTATTTGGATATGGTAGGAAGTACGTAGAAAGTGCTTCGAAGCACCTTGGAAAGTATTTGGATATGGTAGGAAGTACGTAGAAAGTGCTTCGAAGCACCTAGGAAAGTATTTGGATATGGTAGGAAGTACGTAGAAAGTGCTTCGAAGCACCTTGGAAAGTATTTGGATATGGAAGGAAGTACGTAAAAGTGCTTCGAAGCACCTTGGAAAGTATTTGGATATGGTAGGAAGTACGTAGAAAGTGCTTCGAAGCACCTAGGAAAGTATTTGGATATGGTAGGAAGTACGTAGAAAGTGCTTCGAAGCACCTTGGAAAGTATTTGGATATGGTAGGAAGTACGTAGAAAGTGCTTCGAAGCACCTTGGAAAGTATTTGGATATGGTAGGAAGTACGTAAAAGTGCTTCGAAGCACCTTGGAAAGTATTTGGATATGGAAGGAAGTACGTAAAAGTGCTTCGAAGCACCTTGGAAAGTATTTGGATATGGTAGGAAGTACGTAGAAAGTGCTTCGAAGCACCTTGGAAAGTATTTGGATATGGTAGGAAGTACGTAGAAAGTGCTTCGAAGCACCTAGGAAAGTATTTGGATATGGAAGGAAGTACGTAAAAGTGCTTCGAAGCACCTTGGAAAGTATTTGGATATGGTAGGAAGTACGTAGAAAGTGCTTCGAAGCACCTTGGAAAGTATTTGGATATGGTAGGAAGTACGTAGAAAGTGCTTCGAAGCACCTAGGAAAGTATTTGGATATGGTAGGAAGTACGTAGAAAGTGCTTCGAAGCACCTTGGAAAGTATTTGGATATGGTAGGAAGTACGTAGAAAGTGCTTCGAAGCACCTTGGAAAGTATTTGGATATGGAAGGAAGTACGTAAAAGTGCTTCGAAGCACCTTGGAAAGTATTTGGATATGGAAGGAAGTACGTAAAAGTGCTTCGAAGCACCTTGGAAAGTATTTGGATATGGTAGGAAGTACGTAAAAGTGCTTCAAAGCACCTTGGAAAGTATTTGGATATGGTAGGAAGTACGTAAAAAGTGCTTCAAAGCACCTTGGAAAGTATTTGGATATGGTAGGAAGTACGTAAAAAGTGCTTCAAAGCACCTTGGAAAGTATTTGGATATGGTAGGAAGTACGTAAAAAGTGCTTCGAAGCACCTAGGAAAGTATTTGGATATGGTAGGAAGTACGTAGAAAGTGCTTCGAAGCACCTTGGAAAGTATTTGGATATGGAAGGAAGTACGTAAAAGTGCTTCGAAGCACCTTGGAAAGTATTTGGATATGGTAGGAAGTACGTAGAAAGTGCTTCGAAGCACCTAGGAAAGTATTTGGATATGGTAGGAAGTACGTAGAAAGTGCTTCGAAGCACCTTGGAAAGTATTTGGATATGGTAGGAAGTACGTAGAAAGTGCTTCGAAGCACCTTAGAATGTATTTGAATGTGGTAGGAAGTACGCAGAAAGTGCTTCGAAGCACCTTAGAATGTATTTGAATGTGGTAGGAAGTACGTAGAAAGTGCTTCGAAGCACCTTAGAATGTATTTGAACGTGGTAGGAAGTACGTAGAAAGTGCTTCGAAGCACCTTAGAATGTATTTGAACGTGGTAGGAAGTACGTAGAAAGTGCTTCGAAGCACCTTAGAATGTATTTGAATGTGGTAGGAAGTACGTAGAAAGTGCTTCGAAGCACCTTAGAATGTATTTGGATGTGGTAAGAAGCACGTAGAAAGTGCTTCGAAGCACCTTAGAATGTATTTGAACGTGGTAGGAAGTACGTAGAAAGTGCTTCGAAGCACCTTAGAATGTATTTGAATGTGGTAGGAAGTACGTAGAAAGTGCTTCGAAGCACCTTAGAATGTATTTGGATGTGGTAAGAAGCACGTAGAAAGTGCTTCGAAGCACCTTAGAATGTATTTGAACGTGGTAGGAAGTACGTAGAAAGTGCTTCGAAGCACCTTAGAATGTATTTGAACGTGGTAGGAAGTACGTAGAAAGTGCTTCGAAGCACCTTAGAATGTATTTGAATGTGATAGGAAGTACGTAGAAAGTGCTTCGAAGCAACTTAGAATGTATTTGAATGTGGTAGGAAGTACGAAGAAAGTGCTTTGAAGCACCGTAGAATGTATTTGAATGTGGTAGGAAGTACGTAGAAAGTGCTTTGAAGCACCGTAGAATGTATTTGAATGTGGTAGGAAGTACGTAGAGAGTGCTTCGAAGCACCTTAGAATGTATTTGAATGTGGTAGGAAGTACGAAGAAAGTGCTTTGAAGCACCTTAGAATGTATTTGAATGTGGTAGGAAGTACGTAGAAAGTGCTTCGAAGCACCTTAGAATGTATTTGAACGTGGTAGGAAGTACGTAGAAAGTGCTTTGAAGCACCTTAGAATGTATTTGAACGTGGTAGGAAGTACGTAGAAAGTGCTTCGAAGCACCTTAGAATGTATTTGAACGTGGTAGGAAGTGCGTAGAAAGTGCTTCGAAGCACCTTGGAAAGTATTTGGATATGGTAGGAAGTACGTAGAAAGTGCTTCTAAGCACCTTGGAAAGTATTTGGATATGGTAGGAAGTACGTAAAAAGTGCTTCGAAGCACCTTGGAAAGTATTTGGATATGGTAGGAAGTACGTAGAAAGTGCTTCTAAGCACCTTGGAAAGTATTTGGATATGGTAGGAAGTACGTAAAAAGTGCTTCGAAGCACCTTGGAAGGTGTTTGGATATGGTAGGAAGTACATAGAAAGTGCTTCGAAGCACCTTGGAAAGTATTTGGATATGGTAGGAAGTACGTAGAAAGTGCTTCTAAGCACCTTGGAAAGTATTTGGATATGGTAGGAAGTACGTAGAAAGTGCTTCGAAGCACCTTGGAAAGTATTTGGATATGGTAGGAAGTACGTAAAAAGTGCTTCGAAGCACTTTGGAAAGAATTTGGATATGGAAGGAAGTACGTAGAAAGTGCTTCGAAGCACCTTGGAAAGTATTTGAATATGGTAGGAAGTACGTAGAAAGTGCTTCGAAGCACCTTGGAAAGTATTTGGATATGGTAGGAAGTACGTAGAAAGTGCTTCTAAGCACCTTGGAAAGTATTTGGATATGGTAGGAAGTACGTAGAAAGTGCTTCGAAGCACCTTGGAAGGTGTTTGGATATGGTAGGAAGTGCGTAGAAAGTGCTTCGAAGCACCTTGGAAAGTATTTGGAGATGGTAGGAAGTACGTAGAAAGTGCTTCTAAGCACCTTGGAAAGTATTTGGATATGGTAGGAAGTACGTAAAAAGTGCTTCGAAGCACCTTGGAAAGTATTTGGATATGGTAGGAAGTACGTAGAAAGTGCTTCTAAGCACCTTGGAAAGTATTTGGATATGGTAGGAAGTACGTAAAAAGTGCTTCGAAGCACCTTGGAAGGTGTTTGGATATGGTAGGAAGTACATAGAAAGTGCTTCGAAGCACCTTGGAAAGTATTTGGATATGGTAGGAAGTACGTAGAAAGTGCTTCTAAGCACCTTGGAAAGTATTTGGATATGGTAGGAAGTACGTAGAAAGTGCTTCGAAGCACCTTGGAAAGTATTTGGATATGGTAGGAAGTACGTAAAAAGTGCTTCGAAGCACTTTGGAAAGAATTTGGATATGGAAGGAAGTACGTAGAAAGTGCTTCGAAGCACCTTGGAAAGTATTTGAATATGGTAGGAAGTACGTAGAAAGTGCTTCGAAGCACCTTGGAAAGTATTTGGATATGGTAGGAAGTACGTAGAAAGTGCTTCTAAGCACCTTGGAAAGTATTTGGATATGGTAGGAAGTACGTAGAAAGTGCTTCGAAGCACCTTGGAAGGTGTTTGGATATGGTAGGAAGTGCGTAGAAAGTGCTTCGAAGCACCTTGGAAAGTATTTGGAGATGGTAGGAAGTACGTAGAAAGTGCTTCTAAGCACCTTGGAAAGTATTTGGATATGGTAGGAAGTACGTAAAAAGTGCTTCGAAGCACCTTGGAAAGTATTTGGATATGGTAGGAAGTACGTAGAAAGTGCTTCTAAGCACCTTGGAAAGTATTTGAATATGGTAGGAAGTACGTAAAAAGTGCTTCGAAGCACCTTGGAAGGTGTTTGAATATGGTAGGAAGTACGTAGAAAGTGCTTCGAAGCACCTTGGAAAGTATTTGGATATGGTAGGAAGTACGTAGAAAGTGCTTCTAAGCACCTTGGAAAGTATTTGGATATGGTAGGAAGTACGTAGAAAGTGCTTCGAAGCACCTTGGAAAGTATTTGGATATGGTAGGAAGTACGTAGAAAGTGCTTCGAAGCACCTTGGAAGGTGTTTGGATATAGTAGGAAGTGCGTAAAAAGTGCATCGAAGCAACTTAGAATGTATTTGGATGTGGTAGGAAGTACGTAAAATGTGCTTCGAAGCAACTTAGAATGTATTTGGATGTGGTAGGAAGTACGTAGAAAGTGCTTCGAAGCACCTTGGAAAGTATTTGGATATGGTAGGAAGTACGTAGAAAGTGCTTCTAAGCACCTTGGAAAGTATTTGGATGTTGTAGGAATTACGTAAAAAGTGCTTCGAAGCACCTCTAAAGGTGATTGGATGTTGTAGGAATTACGTAAAAAGTGCTTCGAAGCACTTCTAAAGCTGATTGGATGTTGAAGGAATTACGTAAAAAGTGCTTCGAAGCACCTACAAAGGTGTTTGGATGTTGTAGGAATTACGTAAAAAGTGCTTCGAAGCACTTCTAAAGGTGATTGGATGTTGAAGGAATTACGTAAAAAGTGCTTCGAAGCACCTACAAAGGTGTTTGCATGTTGCAGGAATTACGTAAAAAGTGCTTCGAAGCACCTCTAAAGGAGATTGGATGTTTTAGGAATTACGTAAAAAGTGCTTCGAAGCACCTCTAAAGCTGATTGGATGTTGAAGGAATTACGTAAAAAGTGCTTCGAAGCACCTCTAAAATAGATTGGATGTTGTAGGAATTACGTAAAAAGTGCTTCGAAGCACCTCCAAAGGTGATTGGATGTTGTAGGAATTACGTAAAAAGTGCTTCGAAGCACCTCTAAAGGTGATTGGATGTTGTAGGAATTACGTAAAAAGTGCTTCGAAGCACCTCTAAAGCTGATTGGATGTTGAAGGAATTACGTAAAAAGTGCTTCGAAGCACCTACAAAGGTGTTTGGATGTTGTAGGAATTACGTAAAAAGTGCTTCGAAGCACTTCTAAAGGTGATTGGATGTTGAAGGAATTACGTAAAAAGTGCTTCGAAGCACCTACAAAGGTGTTTGCATGTTGCAGGAATTACGTAAAAAGTGCTTCGAAGCACCTCTAAAGGAGATTGGATGTTGTAGGAATTACGTAAAAAGTGTTTCGAAGCACCTCTAAAGGAGATTGGATGTTGTAGGAATTACGTAAAAAGTGCTTCGAAGCACCTACAAAGGTGTTTGCATGTTGCAGGAATTACGTAAAAAGTGCTTCGAAGCACCTCTAAAGGAGATTGGATGTTGTAGGAATTACGTAAAAAGTGCTTCGAAGCACCTCCAAAGGTGATTGGATGTTGTAGGAATTACGTAAAAAGTGCTTCGAAGCACCTCTAAAGGTGATTGGATGTTGTAGGAATTACGTAAAAAGTGCTTCGAAGCACCTCTAAAGCTGATTGGATGTTGAAGGAATTACGTAAAAAGTGCTTCGAAGCACCTACAAAGGTGATTGGATGTTGTAGGAATTACGTAAAAAGTGCTTCGAAGCACTTCTAAAGCTGATTGGATGTTGAAGGAATTACGTAAAAAGTGCTTCGAAGCACCTACAAAGGTGTTTGGATGTTGTAGGAATTACGTAAAAAGTGCTTCGAAGCACTTCTAAAGGTGATTGGATGTTGAAGGAATTACGTAAAAAGTGCTTCGAAGCACCTACAAAGGTGTTTGCATGTTGCAGGAATTACGTAAAAAGTGCTTCGAAGCACCTCTAAAGGAGATTGGATGTTGTAGGAATTACGCAAAAAGTGTTTCGAAGCACCTCTAAAGGAGATTGGATGTTGTAGGAATTACGTAAAAAGTGCTTCGAAGCACCTACAAAGGTGTTTGCATGTTGCAGGAATTACGTAAAAAGTGCTTCGAAGCACCTCTAAAGGAGATTGGATGTTGTAGGAATTACGTAAAAAGTGCTTCGAAGCACCTCCAAAGGTGATTGGATGTTGTAGGAATTACGTAAAAAGTGCTTCGAAGCACCTCTAAAGCTGATTGGATGTTGAAGGAATTACGTAAAAAGTGCTTCGAAGCACCTCTAAAGGAGATTGGATGTTGTAGGAATTACGTAAAAAGTGCTTCGAAGCACCTCTAAAGCTGATTGGATGTTGAAGGAATTACGTAAAAAATGCTTCGAATTACCTCTAAAGGTGATTGGATGTTGTAGGAATTACGTAAAAAGTGCTTCGAAGCACCTCCAAAGGTGATTGGATGTTGTAGGAATTACGTAAAAAGTGCTTCGAAGCACCTACAAAGGTGTTTGCATGTTGTAGGAATTACGTAAAAAGTGCTTCGAAGCACCTCTAAAGCTGATTGGATGTTGAAGGAATTACGTAAAAAGTGCTTCGAAGCACCTCTAAAGGAGATTGGATGTTGTAGGAATTACGTAAAAAGTGCTTCGAAGCACCTCTAAAGCTGATTGGATGTTGAAGGAATTACGTAAAAAGTGCTTCGAAGCACCTCTAAAGGAGATTGGATGTTGTAGGAATTACGTAAAAAGTGCTTCGAAGCACCTCTAAAGGTGATTGGATGTTGTAGGAATTACGTAAAAAGTGCTTCGAAGCACCTCTAAAGGTGATTGGATGTTGTAGGAATTACGTAAAAAGTGCTTCGAAGCACCTACAAAGGTGATTGGATGTTGCAGGAATTACGTAAAAAGTGCTTCGAAGCACCTCCAAAGGTGATTGGATGTTGCAGGAATTACGTAAAAAGTGCTTCGAAGCACCTCTAAAGCTGATTGGATGTTGAAGGAATTACGTAAAAAGTGCTTTGAAGCACCTCTAAAGGTGATTGGATGTTGTAGGAATTACGTAAAAAGTGCTTCGAAGCACCTACAAAGGTGATTGGATGTTGCAGGAATTACGTAAAAAGTGCTTCGAAGCACCTCCAAAGGTGATTGGATGTTGCAGGAATTACGTAAAAAGTGCTTCGAAGCACCTCTAAAGCTGATTGGATGTTGAAGGAATTACGTAAAAAGTGCTTCGAAGCACCTCTAAAGGAGATTGGATGTTGTAGGAATTACGTAAAAAGTGCTTCGAAGCACCTCTAAAGCTGATTAAATGTTGTAGGAATTACGTAAAAAGTGCTTCGAAGCACCTCTAAAGGTGATTGGATGTTGTAGGAATTACGTAAAAAGTGCTTCGAAGCACCTCTAAAGGTGATTGGATGTTGTAGGAATTACGTAAAAAGTGCTTCGAAGCACCTACAAAGGTGTTTGCATGTTGTAGGAATTACGTAAAAAGTGCTTCGAAGCACCTCTAAAGCTGATTGGATGTTGAAGGAATTACGTAAAAAGTGCTTCGAAGCACCTCTAAAGGAGATTGGATGTTGTAGGAATTACGTAAAAAGTGCTTCGAAGCACCTCTAAAGGTGATTGGATGTTGTAGGAATTACGTAAAAAGTGCTTCGAAGCACCTCTAAAGCTGATTGGATGTTGAAGGAATTACGTAAAAAGTGCTTCGAAGCACCTACAAAGGTGATTGGATGTTGTAGGAATTACGTAAAAAGTGCTTCGAAGCACCTCTAAAGCTGATTGGATGTTGAAGGAATTACGTAAAAAGTGCTTCGAAGCACCTCTAAAGGAGATTGGATGTTGTAGGAATTACGTAAAAAGTGCTTCGAAGCACCTCAAAATGTGATTGGATGTTGTAGGAATTACGTAAAAAGTGCTTCGTAGCACCTCTAAAGGTGATTGGATGTTGTGGAATTACGTAAAAAGTGCTTCGAAGCACCTCCAAAGGTGATTGGATGTTGCAGGAATTACGTAAAAAGTGCTTCGAAGCACCTCTTAAAGTGATTGGATGTTGTAGGAATTACGTAAAAAGTGCTTCGTAGCACCTCTAAAGGTGATTGGATGTTGTGGAATTACGTAAAAAGTGCTTCGAAGCACCTCCAAAGGTGATTGGATGTTGTAGGAATTACGTAAAAAGTGCTTCGAAGCACCTCTAAAGGAGATTGGATGTTGTAGGAATTAGTTAAAAAGTGCTTCGAAGCACCTCCAAAGGTGATTGGATGTTGTAGGAATTACGTAAAAAGTGCTTCGAAGCACCTCTAAAGGTTATTGGATGTTGTAGGAATTACGTAAAAAGTGCTTCGAAGCACCTCTAAAGGAGATTGGATGTTGTAGGAATTACGTAAAAAGTGCTTCGAAGCACCTCTAAAGGTGATTGGATGTTATAGGAATTACGTAAAAAGTGCTTCGAAGCACCTCTAAAGGTTATTGGATGTTGTAGGAATTACGTAAAAAGTGCTTCGTAGCACCTCCAAAGGTGATTGGATGTTGTAGGAATTACGTAAAAAGTGCTTCGAAGCACCCTCAAAGGTGATTGGATGTTGTAGGAATTACGTAAAAAGTGCTTCGAAGCACCTCTAAAGGTTATTGAATGTTGTAGGAATTACGTAAAAAGTGCTTCGAAGCACCTCCAAAGGTGATTGGATGTTGCAGGAATTACGTAAAAAGTGCTTCGAAGCACCTCTAAAGGAGATTGGATGTTGTAGGAATTACGTAAAAAGTGCTTCGAAGCACCTCAAAAGGAGATTGGATGTTGTAGGAATTACGTAAAAAGTGTTTCGAAGCACCTCTAAAGGAGATTGGATGTTGTAGGAATTACGTAAAAAGTGCTTCGAAGCACCTCTAAAGGTGATTGGATGTTGTAGGAATTACGTAAAAAGTGCTTCGAAGCACCTCTAAAGGTTATTGGATGTTGTAGGAATTACGTAAAAAGTGCTTCGAAGCACCTCAAAAGGAGATTGGATGTTGTAGGAATTACGTAAAAAGTGTTTCGAAGCACCTCTAAAGGTGATTGGATGTTGTAGGAATTACGTAAAAAGTGCTTTGAAGCACCTCCAAAGGGGATTGGATGTTGTAGGAATTACGTAAATAGTGCTTCGAAGCACCTCTAAAGGTGATTTGATGTTGTAGGAATTACGTAAAAAGTGTTTCGATGCACCTCCAAAGGTGATTGGATGTTGTAGGAATTACGTAAAAAGTGTTTTGATGCACCTCCAAAGGTGATTGGATGTTGTAGGACTTTCGTAAAAGTGCTTCGAAGCACCTCTAAAGGTGATTGGATGTTGTAGGAATTACGTAAATAGTGCTTCGAAGCACCTCTAAAGGTGATTGGATGTTGTAGGAATTACGTAAAAAGTGTTTCGAAGCACCTCTAAAGGTTATTGGATGTTGTAGGAATTACGTAAAAAGTGCTTCGAAGCACCTCTAAAGGTGATTGGATGTTGTAGGAATTACGTAAAAAGTGTTTCGAAGCACCTCTAAAGGTGATTGGATGTTGTAGGAATTACGTAAAAAGTGCTTTGAAGCACCTCCAAAGGGGATTGGATGTTGTAGGAATTACGTAAATAGTGCTTCGAAGCACCTCTAAAGGTGATTGGATGTTGTAGGAATTACGTAAAAAGTGTTTCGATGCACCTCCAAAGGTGATTGGATGTTGTAGGAATTACGTAAAAAGTGTTTTGATGCACCTCCAAAGGTGATTGGATGTTGTAGGACTTTCGTAAAAGTGCTTCGAAGCACCTCTAAAGGTGATTGGATGTTGTAGGAATTACGTAAATGTGTTTCGAAGCACCTCTAAAGGAGATTGGATGTTGTAGGAATTACGTAAAAAGTGTTTCGATGCACCTCCAAAGGTGAGTGGATGTTGTAGGAATTACGTAAAAAGTGCTTTGAAGCACCTCCAAAGGTGATTGGATGTTGTAGGAATTACGTAAAAAGTGCTTTGAAGCACCTCCAAAGGTGATTGGATGTTGTAGGAATTACGTAAAAAGTGTTTTGATGCACCTCCAAAGGTGATTGGATGTTGTAGGACTTTCGTAAAAGTGCTTCGAAGCACCTCTAAAGGTGATTGGATGTTGTAGGAATTACGTAAAAAGTGTTTCGAAGCACCTCTAAAGGTGATTGGATGTTGTAGGAATTACGTAAAAAGTGCTTTGAAGCACCTCCAAAGGGGATTGGATGTTGTAGGAATTACGTAAATAGTGCTTCGAAGCACCTCTAAAGGTGATTGGATGTTGTAGGAATTACGTAAAAAGTGTTTCGAAGCACCTCTAAAGGTGATTGGATGTTGTAGGAATTACGTAAAAAGTGTTTCAAAGCACCTCTAAAGGTGATTGGATGTTGTAGGAATTACGTAAAAAGTGTTTCGAAGCACCTCTAAAGGTGATTGGATGTTGTAGGAATTACGTAAAAAGTGCTTCGAAGCACCTCTAAAGGTGATTGGATGTTGTAGGAATTACGTTAAAAGTTTTTCGAAGCACCTCTAAAGGTGATTGGATGTTGTAGGAATTACGTAAAAAGTGCTTCGAAGCACCTCTAAAGGTGATTGGATGTTGTAGGAATTACGTAAAAAGTGTTTCAAAGCACCTCTAAAGGTGATTGGATGTTGTAGGAATTACGTAAAAAGTGTTTCGAAGCACCTCTAAAGGTGATTGGATGTTGTAGGAATTACGTAAATAGTGCTTCGAAGCACCTCTAAAGGTGATTGGATGTTGTAGGACTTTCGTAAAAGTGCTTCGAAGCACCTCTAAAGGTGATTGGATGTTGTAGGAATTACGTAAATGTGTTTCGAAGCACCTCTAAAGAAGATTGGATGTTGTAGGAATTACGTAAAAAGTGTTTCGAAGCACCTCTAAAGGTGATTGGATGTTGTAGGAATTACGTTAAAAGTGTTTCGATGCACCTCCAAAGGTGATTGGATGTTGTAGGAATTACGTAAAAAGTGTTTCGATGCACCTCCAAAGGTGATTGGATGTTGTAGGACTTTCGTAAAAAGTGCTTCGAAGCACCTCTAAAGGTGATTGGATGTTGTAGGAATTACGTAAAAAGTGTTTCGAAGCACCTCTAAAGGTGATTGGATGTTGTAGGAATTACGTAAAAAGTGTTTCGATGCACCTCCAAAGGTGATTGGATGTTGTAGGAATTACGTAAAAAGTGTTTCGATGCACCTCCAAAGGTGATTGGATGTGGTTGGAATTACGTAAAAAGTGCTTCGAAGCACCTCTAAAGGTGATTGGATGTTGTAGGAATTACGTAAAAAGTGTTTCGAAGCACCTCTAAAGGAGATTGGATGTTGTAGGAATTACGTAAAAAGTGCTTCGAAGCACCTCTAAAGGTGATTGGATGTTGTAGGAATTACGTTAAAAGTTTTTCGAAGCACCTCTAAAGGTGATTGGATGTTGTAGGAATTACGTAAAAAGTGTTTCGATGCACCTCCAAAGGTGAGTGGATGTTGTAGGAATTACGTAAAAAGTGTTTCGATGCACCTCCAAAGGTGATTGGATGTTGTAGGACTTTCGTAAAAGTGCTTCGAAGCACCTCTAAAGGTGATTGGATGTTGTAGGAATTACGTTAAAAGTTTTTCGAAGCACCTCTAAAGGTGATTGGATGTTGTAGGAATTACGTAAAAAGTGTTTCGATGCACCTCCAAAGGTGAGTGGATGTTGTAGGAATTACGTAAAAAGTGTTTCGATGCACCTCCAAAGGTGATTGGATGTTGTAGGACTTTCGTAAAAGTGCTTCGAAGCACCTCTAAAGGTGATTGGATGTTGTAGGAATTACGTTAAAAGTTTTTCGAAGCACCTCTAAAGAAGATTGGATGTTGTAGGAATTATGTAAAAAGTGCTTTGAAGCACCTCCAAAGGTGATTGGATGTTGTAGGAATTACGTAAAAAGTGCTTCGAAGCACCTCTAAAGGTGATTGGATGTTGTAGGAATTACGTAAATGTGTTTCGAAGCACCTCTAAAGAAGATTGGATGTTGTAGGAATTACGTATAAAGTGCTTCGAAGCACCTCCAAAGGTGATTGGATGTTGTAGGAATTATGTAAAAAGTGCTTTGAAGCACCTCCAAAGGGGATTGGATGTTGTAGGAATTACGTAAAAAGTGTTTCGAAGCACCTCTAAAGGTGATTGGATGTTGTAGGAATTACGTAAAAAGTGCTTCGAAGCACCTCCAAAGGTGATTGGATGTTGTAGGAATTATGTAAAAAGTGCTTTGAAGCACCTCCAAAGGGGATTGGATGTTGTAGGAATATCGTAAATGTGCTTTGAAGCACCTCTAAAGGTTATTGGATGTTGTAGGAATTACGTAAATAGTGCTTCGAAGCACCTCTAAAGGTGATTTGATGTTGTAGGAATTACGTAAAAAGTGTTTCGATGCACCTCCAAAGGTGATTGGATGTTGTAGGAATTACGTAAAAAGTGTTTTGATGCACCTCCAAAGGTGATTGGATGTTGTAGGACTTTCGTAAAAGTGCTTCGAAGCACCTCTAAAGGAGATTGGATGTTGTAGGAATTACGTAAAAAGTGCTTCGAAGCACCTCTAAAGGTGATTGGATGTTGTAGGAATTACGTAAAAAGTGTTTCGAAGCACCTCTAAAGGTGATTGGATGTTGTAGGAATTACGTAAAAAGTGTTTCGAAGCACCTCTAAAGGTGGTTGGATGTTGTAGGAAATACGTAAAAAGTGCTTCGAAGCACCTCTAAAGGTGATTGGATGTTGTAGGAATTACGTAAAAAGTGTTTCGAAGCACCTCTAAAGGTGATTGGATGTTGTAGGAATTACGTAAAAAGTGTTTCGATGCACCTCCAAAGGTGATTGGATGTTGTAGGAATTACGTAAATAGTGCTTCGAAGCACCTCTAAAGGTGATTGGATGTTGTAGGAATTACGTAAAAAGTGTTTCGATGCACCTCCAAAGGTGATTGGATGTTGTCGGAATTACGTAAAAAGTGTTTTGATGCACCTCCAAAGGTGATTGGATGTTGTAGGAATTACGTAAATAGTGCTTCGAAGCACCTCTAAAGGTGATTGGATGTTGTAGGAATTACGTAAATAGTGCTTCGAAGCACCTCTAAAGGTGATTGGATGTTGTAGGAATTACGTAAAAAGTGTTTTGATGCACCTCCAAAGGTGATTGGATGTTGTAGGACTTTCGTAAAAGTGCTTCGAAGCACCTCTAAAGGAGATTGGATGTTGTAGGAATTACGTAAAAAGTGCTTCGAAGCACCTCTAAAGGTGATTGGATGTTGTAGGAATTACGTAAAAAGTGTTTCGAAGCACCTCTAAAGGTGATTGGATGTTGTAGGAATTACGTAAAAAGTGTTTCGAAGCACCTCTAAAGGTGATTGGATGTTGTAGGAATTACGTAAAAAGTGTTTCGAAGCACCTCTAAAGGTGGTTGGATGTTGTAGGAAATACGTAAAAAGTGCTTCGAAGCACCTCTAAAGGTGATTGGATGTTGTAGGAATTACGTAAAAAGTGTTTCGAAGCACCTCTAAAGGTGATTGGATGTTGTAGGAATTATGTAAAAAGTGTTTCGATGCACCTCCAAAGGTGAGTGGATGTTGTAGGAATTACGTAAAAAGTGCTTTGAAGCACCTCCAAAGGTGATTGGATGTTGTAGGAATTACGTAAAAAGTGTTTTGATGCACCTCCAAAGGTGATTGGATGTTGTAGGACTTTCGTAAAAGTGCTTCGAAGCACCTCTAAAGGTGATTGGATGTTGTAGAAATTACGTAAAAAGTGTTTTGATGCACCTCCAAAGGTGAGTGGATGTTGTAGGAATTACGTAAATAGTGCTTCGAAGCACCTCTAAAGGTGATTGGATGTTGTAGGAATTACGTAAAAAGTGTTTCGAAGCACCTCTAAAGGTGGTTGGATGTTGTAGGAAATACGTAAAAAGTGCTTCGAAGCACCTCTAAAGGTGATTGGATGTTGTAGGAATTACGTAAAAAGTGTTTCGATGCACCTCCAAAGGTGATTGGATGTTGTAGGAATTATGTAAAAAGTGTTTCGATGCACCTCCAAAGGTGAGTGGATGTTGTAGGAATTACGTAAAAAGTGCTTTGAAGCACCTCCAAAGGTGATTGGATGTTGTAGGAATTACGTAAAAAGTGTTTTGATGCACCTCCAAAGGTGATTGGATGTTGTAGGACTTTCGTAAAAGTGCTTCGAAGCACCTCTAAAGGTGATTGGATGTTGTAGGAATTACGTAAAAAGTGCTTCGAAGCACCTCTAAAGGTGATTGGATGTTGTTGGAATTACGTTAAAATGGCTCCGAAGCACCTTTAAAGGTGTTCGGATGTTGTTGGAATTACGTAAAAAGTGCTTCGAAGCACCTCCAAAGGTGATTGGATGTTGCAGGAATTACGTAAAAAGTGCTTCGAAGCACCTCTAAAGGAGATTGGATGTTGTAGGAATTACCTAAAAAGTGCTTCGAAGCACCTCTAAAGGTGATTGGATGTTGTAGGAATTACGTAAAAAGTGCTTCGAAGCACCTCTAAAGGAGATTGGATGTTGTAGGAATTACGTAAAAAGTGCTTCGAAGCACCTCTAAAGGTGATTGGATGTTGTAGGAATTATGTAAAAAGTGTTTCGATGCACCTCCAAAGGTAATTGGATGTTGTAGGAATTATGTAAAAAGTGTTTCGATGCACCTCCAAAGGTGAGTGGATGTTGTAGGAATTACGTAAAAAGTGCTTTGAAGCACCTCCAAAGGTGATTGGATGTTGTAGGAATTACGTAAAAAGTGTTTCGAAGCACCTCTAAAGGTGATTGGATGTTGTAGGAATTACGTAAAAAGTGTTTCGATGCACCTCCAAAGGTAATTGGATGTTGTAGGAATTATGTAAAAAGTGTTTCGATGCACCTCCAAAGGTGAGTGGATGTTGTAGGAATTACGTAAAAAGTGCTTTGAAGCACCTCCAAAGGGGATTGGATGTTGTAGGAATTACGTAAATAGTGCTTCGAAGCACCTCTAAAGGTGATTTGATGTTGTAGGAATTACGTAAAAAGTGTTTCGATGCACCTCCAAAGGTGATTGGATGTTGTAGGAATTATGTAAAAAGTGTTTCGAAGCACCTCTAAAGGTGATTGGATGTTGTAGGAATTACGTAAAAAGAGCTTTGAAGCACCTCCAAAGGTGATTGGATGTTGTAGGAATTACGTAAAAAGTTTTTCGAAGCACCTCTAAAGGTGATTGGATGTTGTAGGAATTACGTAAAAAGTGTTTCGATGCACCTCCAAAGGTGATTGGATGTTGTAGGAATTACGTAAATAGTGCTTCGAAGCACCTCTAAAGGTGATTGGATGTTGTAGGAATTACATAAATAGTGCTTCGAAGCACCTCTAAAGGTGATTGGATGTTGTAGGAATTACGTAAAAAGTGTTTCGAAGCACCTCTAAAGGTGATTGGATGTTGTAGGACTTTCGTAAAAGTGCTTCGAAGCACCTCTAAAGGTGATTGGATGTTGTAGGAATTACGTAAAAAGTGTTTCGAAGCACCTCTAAAGGTGATTGGATGTTGTAGGAATTACGTAAAAAGTGCTTTGAAGCACCTCCAAAGGGGATTGGATGTTGTAGGAATATCGTAAATGTGCTTTGAAGCACCTCCAAAGGGGATTGGATGTTGTAGGAATTACGTAAATAGTGCTTCGAAGCACCTCTAAAGGTGATTTGATGTTGTAGGAATTACGTAAAAAGTGTTTCGATGCACCTCCAAAGGTGATTGGATGTTGTAGGAATTACGTAAAAAGTGTTTTGATGCACCTCCAAAGGTGATTGGATGTTGTAGGACTTTCGTAAAAGTGCTTCGAAGCACCTCTAAAGGAGATTGGATGTTGTAGGAATTACGTAAAAAGTGCTTCGAAGCACCTCTAAAGGTGATTGGATGTTGTAGGAATTACGTAAAAAGTGTTTCGAAGCACCTCTAAAGGTGATTGGATGTTGTAGGAATTACGTAAAAAGTGTTTCGAAGCACCTCTAAAGGTGGTTGGATGTTGTAGGAAATACGTAAAAAGTGCTTCGAAGCACCTCTAAAGGTGATTGGATGTTGTAGGAATTACGTAAAAAGTGTTTCGAAGCACCTCTAAAGGTGATTGGATGTTGTAGGAATTACGTAAAAAGTGTTTCGATGCACCTCCAAAGGTGATTGGATGTTGTAGGAATTACGTAAATAGTGCTTCGAAGCACCTCTAAAGGTGATTGAATGTTGTAGGAATTACGTAAAAAGTGTTTCGATGCACCTCCAAAGGTGATTGGATGTTGTAGGAATTACGTAAAAAGTGTTTTGATGCACCTCCAAAGGTGATTGGATGTTGTAGGAATTACGTAAATAGTGCTTCGAAGCACCTCTAAAGGTGATTGGATGTTGTAGGAATTACGTAAATAGTGCTTCGAAGCACCTCTAAAGGTGATTGGATGTTGTAGGAATTACGTAAAAAGTGTTTCGATGCACCTCCAAAGGTGATTGGATGTTGTAGGAATTACGTAAAAAGTGTTTTGATGCACCTCCAAAGGTGATTGGATGTTGTAGGACTTTCGTAAAAGTGCTTCGAAGCACCTCTAAAGGTGATTGGATGTTGTAGGAATTACGTAAATAGTGCTTCGAAGCACCTCTAAAGGTGATTGGATGTTGTAGGAATTACGTAAAAAGTGTTTCGAAGCACCTCTAAAGGTGATTGGATGTTGTAGGACTTTCGTAAAAGTGCTTCGAAGCACCTCTAAAGGTGATTGGATGTTGTAGGAATTACGTAAAAAGTGTTTCGAAGCACCTCTAAAGGTGATTGGATGTTGTAGGAATTACGTAAAAAGTGCTTTGAAGCACCTCCAAAGGGGATTGGATGTTGTAGGAATTACGTAAATAGTGCTTCGAAGCACCTCTAAAGGTGATTTGATGTTGTAGGAATTACGTAAAAAGTGTTTCGATGCACCTCCAAAGGTGATTGGATGTTGTAGGAATTACGTAAAAAGTGTTTTGATGAACCTCCAAAGGTGATTGGATGTTGTAGGAATTACGTAAAAAGTGCTTTGAAGCACCTCCAAAGGGGATTGGATGTTGTAGGAATTACGTAAATAGTGCTTCGAAGCACCTCTAAAGGTGATTTGATGTTGTAGGAATTACGTAAAAAGTGTTTCGATGCACCTCCAAAGGTGATTGGATGTTGTAGGAATTACGTAAAAAGTGCTTCGAAGCACCTCTAAAGGTGATTGTATGTTGTAGGAATTCCGTAAAAAGTGTTTCGAAGCACCTCTAAAGGTGATTGGATGTTGTAGGAATTACGTAAATAGTGCTTCGAAGCACCTCTAAAGGTGATTGAATGTTGTAGGAATTACGTAAAAAGTGTTTCGATGCACCTCCAAAGGTGATTGGATGTTGTAGGAATTACGTAAATAGTGCTTCGAAGCACCTCTAAAGGTGATTGGATGTTGTAGGAATTACGTAAAAAGTGCTTTGAAGCACCTCCAAAGGGGATTGGATGTTGTAGGAATTACGTAAAAAGTGCTTTGAAGCACCTCTAAAGGTGATTGGATATTGTAGGAATTACGTAAATAGTGCTTCGAAGCACCTCTAAAGGTGATTGGATGTTGTAGGAATTACGTAAAAAGTGTTTCGAAGCACCTCTAAAGGTGATTGGATGTTGTAGGAATTACGTAAAAAGTGCTTCAAAGCACCTCTAAAGGTGATTGGATGTTGTAGGAAATACGTAAAAAGTGCTTTGAAGCACCTCTAAAGGTGATTGGATGTTGTAGGAATTACGTAAATAGTGCTTCGAAGCACCTCTAAAGGTGATTGGATGTTGTAGGAATTACGTAAAAAGTGCTTTGAAGCACCTCTAATGGTGATTGGATGTTGTAGGAATCACGTAAATAGTGCTTCGAAGCACCTCTAAAGGTGATTGGATGTTGTAGGAATCACGTAAAAAGTGTTTCGAAGCACCTCTAAAGGTGATTGGATGTTGTAGGAATTACGTAAAAAGTGCTTCGAAGCACCTCTAAAGGTGATTGGATGTTGTAGGAATTACGTAAAAAGTGCTTCGAAGCACCTGTAAAGGTGATTGGATGTTGTAGGAATTACGTAAAAAGTGTTTCGAAGCACCTCTAAAGGTGATTGGATGTTGTAGGAATTACGTAAAAAGTGTTTCGATGCACCTCCAAAGGTGATTGGATGTTGTAGGAATAACGTAAATAGTGCTCCGAAGCACCTCTAAAGGTGATTGGATGTTGTAGGAATTACGTAAAAAGTACTTCGAAGCACCTCTAAAGGTGATTGGATGTTGTAGGAATTACGTAAAAAGTGCTTTGAAGCACCTCTAAAGGTGATTGGATGTTGTAGGAATTACGTAAATAGTGCTTCGAAGCACCTCTGAAGGTGATTGGATGTTGTAGGAATTACGTAAAAAGTGTTTCGATGCACCTCCAAAGGTGATTGGATGTTGTAGGAATTACGTAAAAAGTGCTTTGAAGCACCTCTAATGGTGATTGGATGTTGTAGGAATCACGTAAATAGTGCTTCGAAGCACCTCTAAAGGTGATTGGATGTTGTAGGAATCACGTAAAAAGTGTTTCGAAGCACCTCTAAAGGTGATTGGATGTTGTAGGAATTACGTAAAAAGTGCTTCGAAGCACCTCTAAAGGTGATTGGATGTTGTAGGAATTACGTAAAAAGTGTTTTGATGCACCTCCAAAGGTGATTGGATGTTGTAGGAATAACGTAAAAAGTGTTTCGATGCACCTCCAAAGGTGATTGGATGTTGTAGGAATTACGTAAAAAGTGTTTTGATGCACCTCCAAAGGTGAGTGGATGTTGTAGGAATTACGTAAAAAGTGCTTCGAAGCACCTCTAAAGGTGATTGGATGTTGTAGGAATTACGTAAATGTGTTTCGAAGCACCTCTAAAGGTGATTGGATGTTGTAGGAATTACGTAAAAAGTGCTTTGAAGCACCTCTAAAGGTGATTGGATGTTGTAGGAATTACGTAAAAAGTGTTTCGATGCACCTCCAAAGGTGATTGGATGTTGTAGGAATTACGTAAAAAGTGTTTTGATGCACCTCCAAAGGTGATTGGATGTTGTAGGAATTACGTAAAAAGTGTTTTGATGCACCTCCAAAGGTGATTGGATGTTGTAGGAATTACGTAAAAAGTGCTTTGAAGCACCTCCAAAGGTGATTGGATGTTGTAGGAATTACGTAAAAAGTGCTTTGAAGCACCTCTAATGGTGATTGGATGTTGAAGGAATCACGTAAATAGTGCTTCGAAGCACCTCTAAAGGTGATTGGATGTTGTAGGAATCACGTAAAAAGTGTTTCGAAGCACCTCTAAAGGTGATTTGATGTTGTAGGAATTACGTAAAAAGTGCTTTGAAGCACCTCTAAAGGTGATTGGATGTTGTAGGAATAACGTAAAAAGTGTTTCGATGCACCTCCAAAGGTGATTGGATGTTGTAGGAATTACGTAAAAAGTGTTTTGATGCACCTCCAAAGGTGAGTGGATGTTGTAGGAATTACGTAAAAAGTGCTTCGAAGCACCTCTAAAGGTGATTGGATGTTGTAGGAATTACGTAAATGTGTTTCGAAGCACCTCTAAAGGTGATTGGATGTTGTAGGAATTACGTAAAAAGTGCTTTGAAGCACCTCTAAAGGTGATTGGATGTTGTAGGAATTACGTAAAAAGTGTTTCGATGCACCTCCAAAGGTGATTGGATGTTGTAGGAATAACGTAAATAGTGCTCCGAAGCACCTCTAAAGGTGATTGGATGTTGTAGGAATTACGTAAAAAGTACTTCGAAGCACCTCTAAAGGTGATTGGATGTTGTAGGAATTACGTAAAAAGTACTTCGAAGCACCTCTAAAGGTGATTGGATATTGTAGGAATTACGTAAATAGTGCTTCGAAGCACCTCTAAAGGTGATTGGATGTTGTAGGAATTACGTAAAAAGTGTTTCGATGCACCTCCAAAGGTGATTGGATGTTGTAGGAATTACGTAAAAAGTGCTTTGAAGCACCTCTAAAGGAGATTGGATATTGTAGGAATTACGTAAATAGTGCTTCGAAGCACCTCTAAAGGTGATTGGATGTTGTAGGAATTACGTAAAAAGTGTTTCGATGCACCTCCAAAGGTGATTGGATGTTGTAGGAATTACGTAAAAAGTGCTTTGAAGCACCTCTAATGGTGATTGGATGTTGAAGGAATCACGTAAATAGTGCTTCGAAGCACCTCTAAAGGTGATTGGATGTTGTAGGAATCACGTAAAAAGTGTTTCGAAGCACCTCTAAAGGTGATTTGATGTTGTAGGAATTACGTAAAAAGTGTTTCGAAGCACCTCTAAAGGTGATTGGATGTTGTAGGAATTACGTAAAAAGTGTTTTGATGCACCTCCAAAGGTGATTGGATGTTGTAGGACTTTCGTAAAAGTGCTTCGAAGCACCTCTAAAGGTGATTGGATGTTGTAGGAATTACGTAAATGTGTTTCGAAGCACCTCTAAAGGAGATTGGATGTTGTAGGAATTACGTAAAAAGTGCTTCGATGCACCTCTAAAGGTGATTGGATGTTGTAGGAATTACGTAAAAAGTACTTCGAAGCACCTCTAAAGGTGATTGGATGTTGTAGGAATTACGTAAATAGTGCTTCGAAGCACCTCTAAAGGTGATTGGATGTTGTAGGAATTACGTAAAAAGTGTTTCGATGCACCTCCAAAGGTGATTGGATGTTGTAGGAATTACGTAAAAAGTGTTTTGATGCACCTCCAAAGGTGAGTGGATGTTGTAGGAATTACGTAAAAAGTGCTTTGAAGCACCTCTAAAGGTGATTGGATGTTGTAGGAATTACGTAAAAAGTGTTTTGATGCACCTCCAAAGGTGATTGGATGTTGTAGGAATAACGTAAATAGTGCTCCGAAGCACCTCTAAAGGTGATTGGATGTTGTAGGAATTACGTAAAAAGTACTTCGAAGCACCTCTAAAGGTGATTGGATGTTGTAGGAATTACGTAAAAAGTGCTTCGAAGCACCTCTAAAGGTGATTGGATGTTGTAGGAATTACGTAAAAAGTGTTTCGATGCACCTCCAAAGGTGATTGGATGTTGTAGGAATTACGTAAAAAGTGCTTTGAAGCACCTCCAAAGGTGATTGGATGTTGTAGGAATTACGTAAAAAGTGCTTTGAAGCACCTCTAATGGTGATTGGATGTTGAAGGAATCACGTAAATAGTGCTTCGAAGCACCTCTAAAGGTGATTGGATGTTGTAGGAATCACGTAAAAAGTGTTTCGAAGCACCTCTAAAGGTGATTTGATGTTGTAGGAATTACGTAAAAAGTGTTTCGAAGCACCTCTAAAGGTGATTGGATGTTGTAGGAATTACGTAAAAAGTGTTTTGATGCACCTCCAAAGGTGATTGGATGTTGTAGGACTTTCGTAAAAGTGCTTCGAAGCACCTCTAAAGGTGATTGGATGTTGTAGGAATTACGTAAATGTGTTTCGAAGCACCTCTAAAGGAGATTGGATGTTGAAGGAATTACGTAAATAGTGCTCCGAAGCACCTCTAAAGGTGATTGGATGTTGTAGGAATTACGTAAAAAGTACTTCGAAGCACCTCTAAAGGTGATTGGATGTTGTAGGAATTACGTAAATAGTGCTTCGAAGCACCTCTAAAGGTGATTGGATGTTGTAGGAATTACGTAAAAAGTGTTTCGATGCACCTCCAAAGGTGATTGGATGTTGTAGGAATTACGTAAAAAGTGCTTTGAAGCACCTCCAAAGGTGATTGGATGTTGTAGGAATTACGTAAAAAGTGCTTTGAAGCACCTCTAATGGTGATTGGATGTTGAAGGAATTACGTAAATAGTGCTTCGAAGCACCTCTAAAGGTGATTGGATGTTGTAGGAATCACGTAAAAAGTGTTTCGAAGCACCTCTAAAGGTGATTTGATGTTGTAGGAATTACGTAAAAAGTGTTTCGAAGCACCTCTAAAGGTGATTGGATGTTGTAGGAATTACGTAAAAAGTGTTTTGATGCACCTCCAAAGGTGATTGGATGTTGTAGGACTTTCGTAAAAGTGCTTCGAAGCACCTCTAAAGGTGATTGGATGTTGTAGGAATTACGTAAATGTGTTTCGAAGCACCTCTAAAGGAGATTGGATGTTGTAGGAATTACGTAAAAAGTGCTTCGATGCACCTCTAAAGGTGATTGGATGTTGTAGGAATTACGTAAAAAGTGCTTCGAAGCACCTCTAAAGGTGATTGGATGTTGTAGGAATTACGTAAAAAGTGTTTCGAAGCACCTCTAAAGGTGATTGGATGTTGTAGGAATTACGTAAAAAGTGTTTTGATGCACCTCCAAAGGTGATTGGATGTTGTAGGAATAACGTAAAAAGTGCTTCGAAGCACCTCTAAAGGTGATTGGATGTTGTAGGAATTACGTAAAAAGTGTTTCGATGCACCTCCAAAGGTGATTGGATGTTGTAGGAATTACGTAAAAAGTACTTCGAAGCACCTCTAAAGGTGATTGGATGTTGTAGGAATTACGTAAAAAGTGCTTCGAAGCACCTCTAAAGGTGATTGGATGTTGTAGGAATCACGTAAAAAGTGTTTCGAAGCACCTCTAAAGGTGATTTGATGTTGTAGGAATTACGTAAAAAGTGTTTCGATGCACCTTCAAAGGTGATTGGATGTTGTAGGAATTACGTAAAAAGTGTTTTGATGCACCTCCAAAGGTGATTGGATGTTGTAGGACTTTCGTAAAAGTGCTTCGAAGCACCTCTGAAGGTGATTGGATGTTGTAGGAATTACGTAAATGTGTTTCGAAGCACCTCTAAAGGAGATTGGATGTTGTAGGAATTACGTAAAAAGTGCTTCGAAGCACCTCTAAAGGTGATTGGATGTTGTAGGAATTACGTAAAAAGTGCTTCGAAGCACCTCTAAAGGTGATTGGATGTTGTAGGAATTACGTAAAAAGTGTTTCGAAGCACCTCTAAAGGTGATTGGATGTTGTAGGAATTACGTAAAAAGTGTTTCGATGCACCTCCAAAGGTGATTGGATGTTGTAGGAATTACGTAAATAGTGCTTCGAAGCACCTCTAAAGGTGATTGGATGTTGTAGGAATTACGTAAAAAGTGTTTCGATGCACCTCCAAAGGTGATTGGATGTTGTAGGAATTACGTAAAAAGTGTTTTGATGCACCTCCAAAGGTGAGTGGATGTTGTAGGAATTACGTAAAAAGTGCTTTGAAGCACCTCTAATGGTGATTGGATGTTAAAGGAATCACGTAAATAGTGCTTCGAAGCACCTCTAAAGGTGATTGGATGTTGTAGGAATCACGTAAAAAGTGTTTCGAAGCACCTCTAAAGGTGATTTGATGTTGTAGGAATTACGTAAAAAGTGTTTCGATGCACCTTCAAAGGTGATTGGATGTTGTAGGAATTACGTAAAAAGTGTTTTGATGCACCTCCAAAGGTGATTGGATGTTGTAGGACTTTCGTAAAAGTGCTTCGAAGCACCTCTAAAGGTGATTGGATGTTGTAGGAATTACGTAAATGTGTTTCGAAGCACCTCTAAAGGAGATTGGATGTTGTAGGAATTACGTAAAAAGTACTTCGAAGCACCTCTAAAGGTGATTGGATGTTGTAGGAATTACGTAAAAAGTGCTTCGAAGCACCTCTAAAGGTGATTGGATGTTGTAGGAATTACGTAAAAAGTGTTTCGAAGCACCTCTAAAGGTGATTGGATGTTGTAGGAATTACGTAAAAAGTGTTTCGATGCACCTCCAAAGGTGATTGGATGTTGTAGGAATTACGTAAATAGTGCTTCGAAGCACCTCTAAAGGTGATTGGATGTTGTAGGAATTACGTAAAAAGTGTTTCGATGCACCTCCAAAGGTGATTGGATGTTGTAGGAATTACGTAAAAAGTGTTTTGATGCACCTCCAAAGGTGAGTGGATGTTGTAGGAATTACGTAAAAAGTGCTTTGAAGCACCTCTAAAGGTGATTGGATGTTGTAGGAATTACGTAAAAAGTGTTTCGAAGCACCTCCAAAGGTGATTAAATGTTGTAGGAATTACGTAAAAAGTGTTTTGATGCACCTCCAAAGGTGATTGGATGTTGTAGGAATTACGTAAAAAGTACTTCGAAGCACCTCTAAAGGTGATTGGATGTTGTAGGAATTACGTAAAAAGTGCTTTGAAGCACCTCTAAAGGTGATTGGATATTGTAGGAATAACGTAAATAGTGCTCCGAAGCACCTCTAAAGGTGGTTGGATGTTGTAGGAATTACGTAAAAAGTACTTCGAAGCACCTCTAAAGGTGATTGGATGTTGTAGGAATTACGTAAAAAGTGCTTTGAAGCACCTCTAAAGGTGATTGGATATTGTAGGAATTACGTAAATAGTGCTTCGAAGCACCTCTAAAGGTGATTGGATGTTGTAGGAATTACGTAAAAAGTGTTTCGAAGCACCTCTAAAGGTGATTGGATGTTGTAGGAATTACGTAAAAAGTGCTTCGAAGCACCTCTAAAGGTGATTGGATGTTGTAGGAATTACGTAAAAAGTGCTTCGAAAGTCCTCCGAAGGTGTTTGGATGTTGTTGGAATTACGTAAAAAGTGCTTCGAAGGTCCTCCAAAGGTGTTTGGATGTTTTTGGAATTACGCAAAAAGTGCTTCGAAGGTCCTCCAAAGGTGTTTGGATGTTTTTGGAATTACGTGAAAAGTGCTTCGAAGGTCCTCCGAAGGCGTTTGGATGTTGTTGTAATTACGTAAAAAGTGCTTCGAAGGTCCTCCGAAGGTGTTTGGATGTTGTTGGAATTACGTAAAAATTGCTTCGAAGGTCCTTCAAAGGTGTTTGGATGTTTTTGGATTTACGCAAAAAGTGCTTCGAAGGTCCTCCAAAGGTGTTTGGATGTTGTTGGAATTACGTAAAAAGTGCTTCGAAGGTCCTCCGAAGGTGTTTGGATGTTGTTGGAATTACGTAAAAATTGCTTCGAAGGTCCTTCAAAGGTGTTTGGATGTTTTTGGAATTACGCAAAAAGTGCTTCGAAGGTCCTCCAAAGGTGTTTGGATGTTGTTGGAATTACGTAAAAAGTGCTTCGAAGGTCCTCCGAAGTTGTTTGGATGTTTTTGGAATTACGCAAAAAGTGCTTCGAAGGTCCTCCAAAGGTGTTTGGATGTTTTTGGAATTATGCAATAGTGCTTCGAAGGTCCTCCAAAGGTGTTTGGATGTTTTTGGAATTACGTGAAAAGTGCTTCGAAGGTCCTCCGAAGTTGTTTGGATGTTTTTGGAATTACGTAAAAAGTGCTTCGAAGGTCCTCCGAAGTTGTTTGGATGTTTTTGGAATTACGCAAAAAGTGCTTCGAAGGTCCTCCAAAGGTGTTTGGATGTTTTTGGAATTATGCAATAGTGCTTCGAAGGTCCTCCAAAGGTGTTTGGATGTTGTTGGAATTACGCAAAAAGTGCTTCGAAGGTCCTCCGAAGGTGTTTGGATGTTGTTGGAATTACGTAAAAATTGCTTCGAAGGTCCTCCGAAGGTGTTTGGATGTTTTTGGAATTACGCAAAAAGTGCTTCGAAGGTCCTCCAAAGGTGTTTGGATGTTTTTGGAGTTATGCAATAGTGCTTCGAAGGTCCTCCAAAGGTGTTTGGATGTTGTTGGAATTACGCAAAAAGTGCTTCGAAGGTCCTCCGAAGGTGTTTGGATGTTGTTGGAATTACGTAAAAATTGCTTCGAAGGTCCATCAAAGGTGTTTGGATGTTTTTGGATTTACGCAAAAAGTGCTTCGAAGGTCCTCCAAAGGTGTTTGGATGTTGTTGGAATTACGTAAAAATTGCTTCGAAGGTCCTTCAAAGGTGTTTGGATGTTGTTGGAATTACGTAAAAATTGCTTCGAAGGTCCTTCAAAGGTGTTTGGATGTTTTTGGAATTACGCAAAAAGTGCTTCGAAGGTCCTCCAAAGGTGTTTGGATGTTGTTGGAATTACGTAAAAAGTGCTTCGAAGGTCCTCCGAAGTTGTTTGGATGTTTTTGGAATTACGCAAAAAGTGCTTCGAAGGTCCTCCAAAGGTGTTTGGATGTTTTTGGAATTATGCAATAGTGCTTCGAAGGTCCTCCAAAGGTGTTTGGATGTTTTTGGAATTACGTGAAAAGTGCTTCGAAGGTCCTCCAAAGGTGTTTGGATGTTGTTGGAATTACGTAAAAAGTGCTTCGAAGGTCCTCCGAAGTTGTTTGGATGTTTTTGGAATTACGCAAAAAGTGCTTCGAAGGTCCTCCAAAGGTGTTTGGATGTTTTTGGAATTATGCAATAGTGCTTCGAAGGTCCTCCAAAGGTGTTTGGATGTTGTTGGAATTACGCAAAAAGTGCTTCGAAGGTCCTCCGAAGGTGGTTGGATGTTGTTGGAATTACGTAAAAATTGCTTCGAAGGTCCATCAAAGGTGTTTGGATGTTTTTGGATTTACGCAAAAAGTGCTTCGAAGGTCCTCCAAAGGTGTTTGGATGTTCTTGGAATTACGTAAAAATTGCTTCGAAGGTCCTTCAAAGGTGTTTGGATGTTTTTGGATTTACGCAAAAAGTGCTTCGAAGGTCCTCCAAAGGTGTTTGGATGTTTTTGGAATTACGCAAAAAGTGCTTCGAAGGTCCTCCGAAGGTGTTTGGATGTTGTTGGAATTAAGTAAAAAGTGCTTCGAAGGTCCTCTGAAGGTGTTTGGATGTTGTTGGAATTACGTAAAAAGAGCTTCGAAGGTCCTCCGAAGGTGTTTGGATGTTGTTGGAATTACGTAAAAAGTGCTTCGAAGGTCCTCCAAACGTGTTTGAATGTTGTTGGAATTACGTAAAAAGTGCTTCGAAGCTCCTCCGAAGGTGTTTGGATGTTGTAGGAATTACGTAAAAAGTGCATCGAAGGTCCTCCGAAGGTGTTTGGATGTTGTTGGAATTACGTAAAAAGTGTTTCGAAGGTCCTTCGAAAGTGTTTGGATGTTGTTGGAATTACGTAAAAAGTGCTTCGAAGGTCCTCCAAAGGTGTTTGGATGTTTTTGGACTTACGTGAAAAGTGCTTCGAAGCTCCTCCGAAGGTGTTTGGATGTTGTAGGAATTACGTAAAAAGTGCTTCGAAGGTCCTCCAAAGGTGTTTGGATTTTTTTGGAGTTACGCAAAAAGTGCTTCGAAGGTCCTCCGAAGGTGTTTGGATGTAGTTGGAATTACGTTTAAAGTGCGTCGAAGGTCCTCCGAAGGTGTTTGGATGTTTTTGGAATTACGAGAAAAGTGCTTCGAAGGTCCTCCAAAGGTGTTTGAATGTTGTTGGAATTACGTGAAAAATGCTTCGAAGGTCCTCCGAAGGTGTTTGAATGTTGTTGGAATTACGTTAAAAGTGCTTCGAAGGTCCTCCAAAGGTGTTTTGATGTTTTTGGAATTACGCAAAAATTGCTTCGAAGGTCCTTCAAAGGTGTTTCGATGTTTTTGGAATTGCGTTAAAAGTGCTTCGAAGGTCCTCCAAAGGTGTTTTGATGTTGTTGGAATTACGTAAAAATTGCTTCGAAGGTCCTTCAAAGGTGTTTGGATGTTGTTGGAATTACGTAAAAAATACTTCGAAGGTCCTCCGAAGAAGTTTGGATGTTGTTGGAATTACGTTAAAAGTGCTTCGAAGGTCTTCCGAAGGTGTTTGGATGTTGTTGGAATTACGTAAAAAGTGCTTCGAAGGTCCTCCAAAGGTGTTTGGATGTTGTTGGAATTACGTAAAAAGTGCTTCGAAGGTCCTCCAAACGTGTTTGAATGTTGTTGGAATTTCGTAAAAAGTGCTTCGAAGGTCCTCCGAAGGTGTTTGGATGTTGTTGGAATTACGTAAAAAGTGTTTCGAAGGTCCTTCGAAGGTGTTTGGATGTTGTTGGAATTACGTAAAAAGTGCTTCAAAGGTCCTCCAAAGGTGTTTGGATGTTTTTGGACTTACGTGAAAAGTGCTTCGAAGCTCCTCCGAAGGTGTTTGGATGTTGTAGGAATTACGTAAAAAGTGCTTCGAAGGTCCTCCAAAGGTGTTTGGATTTTTTTGGAGTTACGCAAAAAGTGCTTCGAAGGTCCTCCGAAGGTGTTTGGATGTAGTTGGAATTACGTTTAAAGTGCGTCGAAGGTCCTCCGAAGGTGTTTGGATGTTTTTGGAATTACGAGAAAAGTGCTTCGAAGGTCCTCCAAAGGTGTTTGGATGTTGTTTGAATTACGAGAAAAATGCTTCGAAGGTCCTCCGAAGGTGTTTGAATGTTGTTGGAATTACGTAAAAAGTGCATCGAAGGTCCTCCGAAGGTGTTTGGATGTTGTTGGAATTACGTAAAAAGTGCTTCGAAGGTTCTCCAAAGGTGTTTGGATGTTGTTGGAATTACGCAAAAAGTGCTTCGAAGGTCCTCCAAAGGTGTTTGGATGTTGTTAGAATTACGTAAAAAGTGCTTCGAAGGTCCTCCGAACTTGTTTGGATGTTGTTGGAATTATGTATTAAGTGCTTCGAAGGTCCTCCAAAGGTGTTTGGATGTTTTTGGAATTACGAGAAAAGTGCTTCGAAGGTCCTCCGAAGGTGTTTGTATGTTGTTGGAATTACGTAAAAAGTGCTTCGAAGGTCCTCCGAAGGTGTGTGGATGTTGTTGGAATTACGTAAAAAGTGCTTCGAAGGTCCTCCGAAGGTGTTTGGATGTTGTTGGAATTACGTAAAAAGTGCTGCGAAGGTCCTCCAAAGGTGTTTGGATGTTTTTGGAATTACGTGAAAAGTGCTTCGAAGGTCCTCCGAAGGTGTTTGGATGTTGTTGGAATTACGTAAAAAGTGCTTCGAAGGTCCTCCAAAGGTGTTTGGATGTTTTTGGAATTACGCAAAAAGTGCTTCGAAGGTCCTCCAAAGGTGTTTGGATGTTGTTGGAATTACGTAAAAAGTGCTTCGAAGGTTCTCCGAAGTTGTTTGGATGTTGTTGGAATTACGTTAAAAGTGCTTTGAAGGTCCTCCGAAGGTGTTTGGATGTTGTTGGAATTACGTTAAAAGTGCTTCGAAGGTCGTCCAAAGGTGTGTGGATGTTGTTGGAATTACGAGAAAAGTGCTTCGAAGGGCCTCCGAAGGTGTTTGAATGTTGTTGGAATTACGTAAAAAGTGCATCGAAGGTCCTCCAAAGGTGTTTGGATGTTGTTGGAATTACGTAAAAAGTGCATCGAAGGTCCTCCAAAGGTGTTTGGATGTTGTTGGAATTACGTAAAAAGTGCTTCGAAGGTCCTCCAAAGGTGTTTGGATGTTTTTGGAATTACGCAAAAATTGCTTCGAAGGTCCTCCAAAGGTGTTTGGATGTTTTTGGAATTACGTGAAAAGTGCTTCGAAGGTCCTCCGAATGCGTATGGATGTTGTTGGAATTATGTAAAAAGTGCTTCGAAGGTCCTCCGAAGGTGTTTGGATGTTGTTAGAATTACGTGAAAAGTGCTTCGAAGGTCCTCAAAAGGTGTTTGGATGTTTTTGGAATTGTGTGAAAAGTGCTTCGAAGGTCCTCCGAAGGTGTTTGGATGTTGTTGGAATTACGTAAAAAGTGCTTCGAAGGTCCTCCAAAGGTGTTTGGATGTTTTTGGAATTACGCAAAAAGTGCTTCGAAGGTCCTCCAAAGGTGTTTGGATGTTTTTGGAATTACGCAAAAAGTGCTTCGAAGGTCCTCCAAAGGTGTTTGGATGTTGTTGGAATTACGTCAAAAGTGCTTCGAAGGTCCTCCGAAGTTGTTTGGATGTTGTTGGAATTACGTAAAAAGTGCTTCGAAGGTCCTCCGAAGGTGTTTGGATGTTGTTGGAATTACGTAAAAAGTGCTTCGAAGGTCCTCCAAAGGTGTTTGGATGTTTTTGGAATTACGTGAAAAGTGCTTCGAAGGTCCTCCGCAGGCGTTTGGATGTTGTTGGAATTACGTAAAAAGTGCTTCGAAGGTCCTCCGAAGGTGTTTGGATGTTGTTGGAATTACGTAAAAAGTGCTTCGAAGGTCCTCCAAAGGTGTTTGGATGTTGTTGGAATTACGTAAAAAGTGCTTCGAAGGTCCTCCGAAGTTGTTTGGATGTTGTTGGAATTACGTAAAAAGTGCTTCGAAGGTCCTCCAAAGGTGTTTGGATGTTTTTGGAATTACGCAAAAAGTGCTTCGAAGGTCCTCCAAAGGTGTTTGGATGTTTTTGGAATTACGCAAAAAGTGCTTCGAAGGTCCTCCAAAGGTGTTTGGATGTTGTTGGAATTACGTCAAAAGTGCTTCGAAGGTCCTCCGAAGTTGTTTGGATGTTGTTGGAATTACGTAAAAAGTGCTTCGAAGGTCCTCCGAAGGTGTTTGGATGTTGTTGGAATTACGTAAAAAGTGCTTCGAAGGTCCTCCAAAGGTGTTTGGATGTTTTTGGAATTACGTAAAAAGTGCTTCGAAGGTCCTCCAAAGGTGTTTGGATGTTGTTGGAATTACGTAAAAAGTGCTTCGAAGGTCCTCCGAAGGTGTTTGTATGTTGTTGGAATTACGTAAAAAGTGCTTCGAAGGTCCTCCAAAGGTGTTTGGATGTTTTTGGAATTACGCAAAAATTGCTTCGAAGGTCCTCCAAAGGTGTTTGGATGTTTTTGGAATTACGTGAAAAGTGCCTCGAAGGTCCTCCGAATGCGTATGGATGTTGTTGGAATTATGTAAAAAGTGCTTCGAAGGTCCTCCGAAGGTGTTTGGATGTTGTTAGAATTACGTAAAAAGTGCTTCGAAGGTCCTCAAAAGGTGTTTGGATGTTGTTGGAATTACGTAAAAAGTGCTTCGAAGGTCCTCCGAAGGTGTTTGGATGTTGTTGGAATAATGTAAAAAGTGCTTCGAAGTTCCTCCGAAGGCGTTTGGATGTTGTAGGAATTACGGTAAAAGTGCTTCGAAGGTCCTCCGAAGGTGTTTGGATGTTTTTGGAATTACGTAAAAAGTGCTTCGAAGGTCCTCCAAAGATGTTTGGATGTTGTTGGAATTACGTTAAAAGTGCTTCGAAGGTCCTCCGAAGGTGTTTGGATGTTGTTGATATTTCGGTAAAAGTTCTTCGAAGGTCCTCCAAAGGTGTTTGGATGTTGTTGATATTTCGGTAAAAGTTCTTCGAAGGTCCTCCAAAGGTGTTTGGATGTTGCTGGAATTACATAAAAAGTGCTTCGAAGGTCCACCAAAGGTGTTTGGATGCTGTTGGAATTACGTAAAAAGTGCTTCGAAGGTCCTCCGAAGGTGTTTGGATGTTGTTGAAATTACGTAAAAAGTGCTTCGAAGGTCCTCCGAAGGTGTTTGGAAGTTGTTGACATTACGTAAAAAGTGCTTCGAAGGTCCTCCGAAAGTGTTTGGATGTTGCTGGAATTACGTAAAAAGTGCTTCGAAGGTCCTCCGAAGGTGTTTGGATGTTTTTGGAAATACGTAAAAAGTGCTTCGAAGGTCCTCCGAAGGTGTTTGGATGTTGTAGGAATTACGTAAAAAGTGCTTCGAAGGTCCTCCAAAGATGTTTGGATGTTGTTGGAATTACGTAAAAAGTGCTTCGAAGGTCCTCCAAAGGTGTTTGGATGTTGTTGGAATTACGTAAAAAGTGCTTCGAAGGCCCTCCGAAGGTGTTTGGAAGTTGTTGAAATTACGTAAAAAGTGCTTCGAAGGTCCTCCGAAGGTGTTTGGATGTTGTTGGAATTACGTAAAAAGTGCTTCGAAGGTCCTCCGAAGGTGTTTGGATGTTTTTGGAATTAAGTAAAATGTGCTTCGAAGGTCCTCCAAAGGTGTTTGGATGTTGTTGGAATTGCGTAACAAGTGCTTCGAAGGTCCTCCAAAGGTGTTTGGATGTTGTTGGAATTACGTAAAAAGTGCTTCGAAGGTCCTCCGAAGGTGTTTGGATGTTGTTGGAATTACGTAAAAAGTGCTTCGAAGGTCCTCCGAAGGTGTTTGGATGTTGTTGGAATTACGTAAAAAGTGCTTCGAAGGCCCTCCGAAGGTGTTTGGATGTTTTAGGAATTAAGTAAAATGTGCTTCGAAGGTCCTCCAAAGGTGTTTGGATGTTGTTGGAAATACGTTAAAAGTGCTTCGAAGCTCCTCCGAAGGTGTTTGGATGTTGTTGAAATTACGTTAAAAGTGCTTCGAAGGTCCTCCAAAGGTGTTTGGATGTTGTTGGAATTACGAGAAAAGTGCTTCGAAGGTCCTCCGAAGGTGTTTGGATGTTGTTGAAATTACGTAAAAAGTGCTTCGAAGGTCCTCCGAAGGTGTTTGGAAGTTGTTGAAATTACGTAAAAAGTGCTTCGAAGGTTCTCCGAAGGTGTTTGGATGTTGTTGGAATTACGTAAAAAGTGCTTCGAAGGTCCTCCGAAGGTGTTTGGATGTTTTTGGAATTAAGTAAAATGTGCTTCGAAAGTCCTCCAAAGGTGTTTGGATGTTGTTGAAATCTCGTAAAAAATGCTTCGAAGGTCCTCCAAAGGTGTTTGGATGTTGTTGAAATCACGTAAAAAATGCTTCGAAGGTCCTCCAAAGTTGTTTGGATGTTGTTGGTATTACGTAAAAAGTACTTCGAAGGTCCTCCGAAGGTGTTTGGAAGTTGTTGAAATTACGTAAAAAGTGCTTCGAAGGTCCTCCGAAGGTGTTTGGATGTTGTTGGAATTACGTAAAAAGTGCTTCGAAAGTCCTCCGTAGGTGTTTGGATGTTGTTGGAAGTACGTAAAAAGTGCTTCGAAGGTCCTCCGAAAGTGTTTGGATGTTGTTGGAATTACGTTAAAAGTGCTTCGAAGGTCCTCCAAAGGTGTTTGGATGTTGTTGGAATTACGTAAAAAGTGCTTCGAAGGTCCTCCGAAGGTGTTTGGATGTTGTTGAAATTACGTAAAAAGTGCTTCGAAGGTCCTCCGAAGGTGTTTGGAAGTTGTTGAAATTACGTAAAAAGTGCTTCGAAGGTCTTCCGAAGGTGTTTGGATGTTGTTGAAATTACGTTAAAAGTGCTTCGAAGGTCCTCCAAAGGTGTTTGGATGTTGTTGGAATTACGAGAAAAGTGCTTCGAAGGTCCTCCGAAGGTGTTTGGATGTTGTTGAAATCACGTAAAAAATGCTTCAAAGGTTCTCCAAAGGTGTTTGGATGTTGTTGAAATCACTTAAAAAATGCTTCGAAGGTCCTCCAAAGTTGTTTGGATGTTGTTTGTATTACGTAAAAAGTACTTCCAAGGTCCTCCGAAGGTGTTTGGAAGTTGTTGAAATTACGTAAAAAGTGCTTCGAAGGTCCTCCGAAGGTGTTTGGAAGTTGTTGAAATTACGTAAAAAGTGCTTCGAAGGTCTTCCGAAGGTGTTTGGAAGTTGTTGGAATTACGTAAAAAGTGCTTCGAAGGTCCTCCGTAGGTGTTTGGATGTTGTTGGAATTACGTAAAAAGTGCTTCGAAGGTCCTCCGAAGGTGTTTGGATGTTGTTGAAATTACGTTAAAAGTGCTTCGAAGGTCCTCCAAAGGTGTTTGGATGTTGTTGGAATTACGAGAAAAGTGCTTCGAAGGTCCTCCGAAGGTGTTTGGATGTTGTTGAAATTACGTAAAAAGTGCTTCGAAGGCCCTCCGAAGGTGTTTGGAAGTTGTTGAAATTACGTAAAAAGTGCTTCGAAGGTTCTCCGAAGGTGTTTGGATGTTGTTGGAATTACGTAAAAAGTGCTTCGAAGGCCCTCCAAAGGTGTTTGGATGCTGTTGGAATTACGTTAAAAGTGCTTCGAAGGTCCTCCAAAGGTGTTTAGATGTTGTTGGAATTACGTAAAAAGTGCTTCGAAGGTCCTCCAAAGGTGTTTGGATGCTGTTGGAATTACGTAAAAAGTGCTTCGAAGGTCCTCCAAAGGTGTTTGGATGCTGTAAGAATTACGTAAAAAGTGCTTCGAAGGTCCTCCAAAGGTGTTTGGATGTTGTTGGAATTACGTAAAAAGTGCTTCGATGGTCCTCCAAAGGTGTTTGGATGTTGTTGGAATTACTTAAAAAGTTCTTCGAAGGTCCTCCAAAGGTGTTTGGATGTTGTTGGAATTACTTTAAAAGTTCTTCGAAGGTCCCCCGAAGGTGTTTGGATGTTGTTGGAATTACGTAAAAAGTGCTTCGAAGGTCCTCCAAAGGTGTTTGGATGTTGTTGGAATTACATAAAAAGTGCTTCGAAGGTCCTCCGTAGGTGTTTGGATGTTGTTGGAATTACGTAAAAAGTGCTTCGAAGGTCCTCCGTAGGTGTTTGGATGTTGTTGGAATTACGTAAAAAGTGCTTCGAAGGTCCTCCAAAGGTGTTTGGATGTTGTTTGAATTACGTAAAAAGTGCTTCGAAGGTCCTCCGAAGGTGTTTGGATGTTGTTGGAATTACATAAAAAGTGCTTCGAAGGTCCTCCAAACGTGTTTGGATGTTGTTGAAACTACGTAAAAAGTGCTTCGAAGGTCCTCCGTAGGTGTTTGGATGTTGTTGGAATTACATAAAAAGTGCTTCGAAGGTCCTCCAAACGTGTTTGGATGTTGTTGGAATTTCGTAAAAAGTGCTTCGAAGGTCTCCCGAAGGTGTTTGGATGTTGTTGGAATTACGTAAAAAGTGCTTCGAAGGTCCTCCAAAGGTGTTTGGAAGTTGTTGGAATTACGTAAAAAGTGCTTCGAAGGTCCTCCGTAGGTGTTTTGAAGTTGTTGGAATTACGTAAAAAGTGCTTCGAAGGTCTTCCGTAGGTGTTTGGATGTTGATGGAATTACGTAAAAAGTGCTTCGAAGGTCTTCTAAACGTGTTTGGATGTTGTTGGAATTACGTAAACAGTGCTTCGAAGGTCCTCCGTAGGTGTTTGGATGTTGATGGAATTACGTAAAAAGTGCTTCGAAGGTCCTCCAAAGGTGTTTGGATGTTGTTGGATTTACGTAAAAAGTGCTTCGAAGGTCCTCCGAAGGTGTTTGGATGTTGTTGGAATTACGTAAAAAGTGCTTCGAAGGTCCTCCAAAGGTGTTTGGATGTTGTTGGAATTACGTAAAATGTGCTTCGAAGGTCCTCCGAAGGTGTTTGGATGTTGTTGGAATTACGTAAAAAGTGCTTCGAAGATCCTCCAAAGGTGTTTGGATGTTGTTGGAATTGCGTAAAAAGTGCTTCGAAGGTCCTCCAAAGGTGTTTGGATGTTGTTGGAATTACGTAAAAAGTGCTTCGAAGGTCCTCCGAAGGTGTTTGGATGTTGTTGGAATTACGTAAAAAGTGCTCCGAAGGTCCTCCAAAGGTGTTTGGATGTTGTTGGAATTACTTAAAAAGTTCTTCGAAGGTCCTCCAAAGGTGTTTGGATGTTGTTGGAATTACTTTAAAAGTTCTTCGAAGGTCCCCCGAAGGTGTTTGGATGTTGTTGGAATTACGTAAAAAGTGCTTCGAAGGTCCTCCAAAGGTGTTTGGATGTTGTTGGAATTACATAAAAAGTGCTTCGAAGGTCCTCCGTAGGTGTTTGGATGTTGTTGGAATTACGTAAAAAGTGCTTCGAAGGTCCTCCAAAGGTGTTTGGATGTTGTTGGAATTACTTAAAAAGTTCTTCGAAGGTCCTCCAAAGGTGTTTGGATGTTGTTGGAATTACTTTAAAAGTTCTTCGAAGGTCCCCCGAAGGTGTTTGGATGTTGTTGGAATTACGTAAAAAGTGCTTCGAAGGTCCTCCAAAGGTGTTTGGATGTTGTTGGATTTACATAAAAAGTGCTTCGAAGGTGCTCCGTAGGTGTTTGGATGTTGTTGGAATTACGTAAAAAGTGCTTCGAAGGTCCTCCAAAGGTGTTTGGATGTTGTTTGAATTACGTAAAAAGTGCTTCGAAGGTCCTCCGAAGGTGTTTGGATGTTGTTGGAATTACATAAAAAGTGCTTCGAAGGTCCTCCAAACGTGTTTGGATGTTGTTGGAACTACGTAAAAAGTGCTTCGAAGGTCCTCCGTAGGTGTTTGGATGTTGTTGGAATTACGTAAACAGTGCTTCGAAGGTCCTCCAAACGTGTTTGGATGTTGTTGGAACTACGTGAAAAGTTCTTCGAAGGTCCTCCGAAGGTGTTTGGATGTTGTTGGAATTACTTTAAAAGTTCTTCGAAGGTCCCCCGAAGGTGTTTGGATGTTGTTGGAATTACGTAAAAAGTGCTTCGAAGGTCCACCGAAGGTGTTTGGATGTTGTTGGAATTACGTTAAAAGTGCTTCGAAGGTCCTCCAAAGGTGTTTTGATGTTTTTGGAATTACGTAAAAAGTGCTTCGAAGGTCCTCCAAAGGTGTTTGGATGTTGTTGGAATTACTTAAAAAGTTCTTCGAAGGTCCTCCAAAGGTGTTTGGATGTTGTTGGAATTACTTTAAAAGTTCTTCGAAGGTCCCCCGAAGGTGTTTGGATGTTGTTGGAATTACGTAAAAAGTGCTTCGAAGGTCCTCCAAAAGTGTTTGGATGTTGTTGGAATTACATAAAAAGTGCTTCGAAGGTCCTCCGTAGGTGTTTGGATGTTGTTGGAATTACGTAAAAAGTGCTTCGAAGGTCCTCCAAAGGTGTTTGGATGTTGTTGGAATTACTTAAAAAGTTCTTCGAAGGTCCTCCAAAGGTGTTTAGATGTTGTTGGAATTACTTTAAAAGTTCTTCGAAGGTCCCCCGAAGGTGTTTGGATGTTGTTGGAATTACGTAAAAAGTGCTTCGAAGGTCCTCCAAAGGTGTTTGGATGTTGTTGGAATTACGTAAAAAGTGCTTCGAAGGTCCTCCGTAGGTGTTTGGATGTTGTTGGAATTACGTAAAAAGTGCTTCGAAGGTCCTCCAAAGGTGTTTGGATGTTGTTTGAATTACGTAAAAAGTGCTTCGAAGGTCCTCCGAAGGTGTTTGGATGTTGTTGGATTTACATAAAAAGTGCTTCGAAGGTCCTCCAAACGTGTTTGGATGTTGTTGGAACTACGTAAAAAGTGCTTCGAAGGTCCTCCGTAGGTGTTTGGATGTTGTTGGAATTACGTAAACAGTGCTTCGAAGGTCCTCCAAACGTGTTTGGATGTTGTTGGAACTACGTGAAAAGTGCTTCGAAGGTCCTCCGAAGGTGTTTGGATGTTGTTGGAATTACTTTAAAAGTTCTTCGAAGGTCCCCCGAAGGTGTTTGGATGTTGTTGGAATTACGTAAAAAGTGCTTCGAAGGTCCTCCAAAGGTGTTTGGATGTTGTTGGAATTACATAAAAAGTGCTTCGAAGGTCCTCCGTAGGTGTTTGGAAGTTGTTGGAATTACGTAAAAAGTGCTTCGAAGGTCTTCTGTAGGTGTTTGGATGTTGATGGAATTACGTAAAAAGTGCTTCGAAGGTCTTCTAAACGTGTTTGGATGTTGTTGGAATTACGTAAACAGTGCTTCGAAGGTCCTCCGAAGGTGTTTGGATGTTGTTGGAATTACTTAAAAAGTGCTTCGAAGGTCCTCCAAAGGTGTTTGGATGTTTTTGGAATTACGCAAAAAGTGCTTCGAAGGTCCTCCGAAGTTGTTTGGATGTTGTTGGAATTACGTTAAAAGTGCTTCGAAGGTCCTCCGAAGGTGTTTGGATGTTGTTGGAATTACGTTAAAAGTGCTTCGAAGGTCCTCCGAAGGTGTTTGGATGTTGTTGGAATTACGTAAAAAGTGCTTCGAAGGTCCTCCAAAGTTGTTTGGATGATTTTGGAATTACGCAAAAAGTGCTTTGAAGGTCCTCCAAAGGTGTTTGGATGTTGTTGGAATTATGTAAAAAGTGCTTCGAAGGTCCTCCGAAGTTGTTTGGATGTTGTTGGAATTACGTAAAAAGTGCTTCGAAGGTCCTCCGAAGGTGTTTGGATGTTGTTGGAATTACGTTAAAAGTGCTTCGAAGGTCCTCCGAAGGTGTTTGGATGTTGTTGGAATTACGTTAACAGTGCTTCGAAGGTCCTCCGAAGGTGTTTGGATGTTGTTGGAATTACTTTAAAAGTGCTTCGAAGGTCCTCCAAAGGTGTTTGGATGTTTTCGGAATTACGCAAAAAGTGCTTCGAAGGTCCTCCGAAGGTGTTTGGATGTTGTTGGATTTACGTAAAAAGTGCTTCGAAGGTCCTCCGAAGGTGTTTGGATGTTGCTGGAATTACGTAGAAAGTGCTTCGAAGGTCCTCCAAAGGTGTTTGGCTGTTGCTGGAATTACGTAAAAATTGCTTCGAAGGTCCTCCGAAGGTGTTTGGATGTTGTTGGAATTTCGTAAAAAGTGCTTCGAAGGTCCTCCAAAGGTGTTTGTCTGTTGTTGGATTTACGTAAACAGTGCTTCGAATGTCCTCCAAAGATGTTTGGATGTTGTTGGAATTACGTAAAAAGTGCTTCGAAGGTCCTCCGAAGGTGTTTGGATGTTGCTGGAATTACGTAAATAGTGCTTCGAAGGTCCTCCAAAGGTGTTTGGATGTTGTTGGAATTACGTAAAAAGTGCTTCGAAGGTCCTCCGAAGGTGTTTGGATGTTGCTGGAATTACGTAAATAGTGCTTCGAAGGTCATCCAAAGGTGTTTGTCTGTTGTTGGAATTACGTTAAAAGTGCTAATAAGGTCCTCCAAAGGTGTTTGGATGTTGTTGGAATTACGTAAAAAGTGCTTCGAAGGTCCTCCGAAGGTGTTTGGATGTTGTTGGAATTACGTAAAAAGTGCTTCGAAGGTCCTCCGAAGGTGTTTGGATGTTGTTGGATTTACGTAAAAAGTGCTTCGAAGGTCCTCCGAAGGTGTTTGGATGTTGTTGGAATTTCGTAAAAAGTGCTTCGAAGGTCCTCCGAAGGTGTTTGGATGTTGTTGGATTTACGTAAAAAGTGCTTCGAAGGTCCTCCGAAGGTGTTTGGATGTTGCTGGAATTACGTAAAAAGTGCTTCGAAGGTCCTCCAAAGGTGTTTGGATGTTGCTGGAATTACGTAAAAAGTGCTTCGAAGGTCCTCCGAAGGTGTTTGGATGTTGTTGGAATTACGTAAAAAGTGCTTCGAAGGTCCTCCGAAGGTGTTTGGATGTTGCTGGAATTACGTAAAAAGTGCTTCGAAGGTCCTCCGAAGGTTTTTGGATGCTGTTGGAATTACGTAAAAAGTGCTTCGAAGGTCCTCCGAAGGTGTTTGGATGTTGCTGGAATTACGTAAAAAGTGCTTCGAAGGTCCTCGAAAGGTGTTTGGATGTTGTTGGATTTACGTAAAAAGTGCTTCGAAGGTCCTCCGAAGGTGTTTGGATGTTGCTGGAATTACGTAAAAAGTGCTTCGAAGGTCCTCCGAAGGTTTTTGGATGCTGTTGGAATTACGTAAAAAGTGCTTCGAAGGTCCTCCAAAGGTGTTTGGATGTTGTTGGCATTTCGTAAAAAGTGCTTCGAAGGTTCTCCGAAGGTGTTTGGATGTTGCAGGAATTACGTAAAAAGTGCTTCGAAGGTCTTCCGAAGATGTTTGGATGTTGTTGGAATTACGCAAAAAATACTTCGAAGGTCCTCTCAAGGTGTTTGGATGTTGTTGGATTTATGTAAAAAGTGCTTCGAAGGTCCTCCGAAGGTGTTTGGATGTTGTTGGATTTACGTAAAAAGTGCTTCGAAGGTCCTCCGAAGGTGTTTGGATGTTGCTGGAATTACGTAAAAAGTGCTTCGAAGGTCCTCCGAAGGTGTTTGAATGTTGTTGGATTTACGTTAAAAATGCTTCGAAGGTCCTCCGAAGGTGTTTGGATGTTGTTGGAATTACGTAAAAAGTGCTTCGAAGGTCCTCCGAAGGTGTTTGGATGTTGTTGGAATTACGTAAAAAGTGCTTCGAAGGTCCTCGAAAGGTGTTTGGATGATGTTGGATTTACGTAAAAAGTGCTCCGAAGGTCCTCAAAAGGTGTTTGGATGTTGTTGGATTTACGTAAAAAGTGCTTCGAAGGTCCTCCGAAGGTGTTTGGATGTTGTTGGAATTACGTAAAAAGTGCTTCGAAGGTCCTCCGAAGGTGTTTGGATGTTGTTGGATTTACGTTAAAAATGCTTCGAAGGTCCTCCGAAGGTGTTTGGATGTTGTTGGAATTACGTAAAAAGTGCTTCGAAGGTCCTCCGAAGGTGTTTGGATGTTGTTGGAATTACGTAAAAAGTGCTTCGAAGGTCCTCGAAAGGTGTTTGGATGATGTTGGATTTACGTAAAAAGTGCTTCGAAGGTCCTCCTAAGGTGTTTGGATGTTGTTGGATTTACGTAAAAAGTGCTTCGAAGGTCCTCCGAAGGTGTTTGGATGTTGTTGGAATTACGTAAAAAGTGCTTCGAAGGTCCTCCGAAGGTGTTTGGATGTTGTTGGATTTACGTAAAAAGTGCTTCGAAGGTCCTCCGAAGGTGTTTGGATGTTGTTGGATTTACGTAAAAAGTGCTTCGAAGGTCCTCCGAAGGTGTTTGGATGTTGCTGGAATTACGTAAAAAGTGCTTCGAAGGTCCTCAAAAGGTGTTTGGATGTTGTTGGATTTACGTAAAAAGTGCTTCGAAGGTCCTCCGAAGGTGTTTGGATGTTGTTGGAATTACGTAAAAAGTGCTTCGAAGGTCCTCCGAAGGTGTTTGGATGTTGTTGGAATTACGTAAAAAGGGCTTCGAAGGTCCTCCGAAGGTGTTTGGATGTTGTTGGATTTGCGTAAAAAGTGCTTCGAAGGTCCTCCGAAGGTGTTTGGATGTTGTTGGAATTACGTAAAAAGTGCTTCGAAGGTCCTCAAAAGGTGTTTGGATGTTGTTGGAATTACGTAAAAAGTGCTTCGAAGGTCCTCCAAAGGTGTTTGGATGATGTTGGAATTAAGTAAAAAGTGCTTCGAAGGTCCTCCGAAGGTGTTTGGATGTTGTTGGAATTACGTAAAAAGTGCTTCGAAGGTCCTCGAAAGGTGTTTGGATGTTGTTGGATTTACGTAAAAAGTGCTTCGAAGGTCCTCCGAAGGTGTTTGGATGTTGTTGGAATTACGTAAAAAGTGCTTCGAAGGTCCTCCGAAGGTGTTTGGATGTTGTTGGATTTACGTAAAAAGTGCTTCGAAGGTCCTCCGAAGGTGTTTGGATGTTGTTGGATTTACGTAAAAAGTGCTTCGAAGGTCCTCCGAAGGTGTTTGGATGTTGCTGGAATTACGTAAAAAGTGCTTCGAAGGTCCTCAAAAGGTGTTTGGATGTTGTTGGATTTACGTAAAAAGTGCTTCGAAGGTCCTCCGAAGGTGTTTGGATGTTGTTGGAATTACGTAAAAAGTGCTTGGAAGGTCCTCCGAAGGTGTTTGGATGTTGTTGGAATTACGTAAAAAGGGCTTCGAAGGTCCTCCGAAGGTGTTTGGATGTTGTTGGATTTGCGTAAAAAGTGCTTCGAAGGTCCTCCGAAGGTGTTTGGATGTTGCTGGAATTACGTAAAAAGTGCTTCGAAGGTCCTCAAAAGGTGTTTGGATGTTGTTGGAATTACGTAAAAAGTGCTTGGAAGGTCCTCCGAAGGTGTTTGGATGTTGTTGGAATTACGTAAAAAGGGCTTCGAAGGTCCTCCGAAGGTGTTTGGATGTTGTTGGATTTGCGTAAAAAGTGCTTCGAAGGTCCTCCGAAGGTGTTTGGATGTTGTTGGAATTACGTAAAAAGTGCTTCGAAGGTCCTCCGAAGGTGTTTGGATGTTGTTGGATTTACGTAAAAAGTGCTTCGAAGGTCCTCCGAAGGTGTTTGGATGTTGTTGGATTTACGTAAAAAGTGCTTCGAAGGTCCTCCGAAGGTGTTTGGATGTTGCTGGAATTACGTAAAAAGTGCTTCGAAGGTCCTCAAAAGGTGTTTGGATGTTGTTGGATTTACGTAAAAAGTGCTTCGAAGGTCCTTCGAAGGTGTTTGGATGTTGTTGGAATTACGTAAAAAGTGCTTGGAAGGTCCTCCGAAGGTGTTTGGATGTTGTTGGAATTACGTAAAAAGGGCTTCGAAGGTCCTCCGAAGGTGTTTGGATGTTGTTGGATTTACGTAAAAAGTGCTTCGAAGGTCCTCCGAAGGTGTTTGGATGTTGTTTTAATTACGTAAAAAGTGCTTCGAAGGTCCTCAAAAGGTGTTTGGATGTTGTTGGAATTACGTAAAAAGTGCTTCGAAGGTCCTCCAAAGGTGTTTGGATGATGTTGGAATTAAGTAAAAAGTGCTTCGAAGGTCCTCCGAAGGTGTTTGGATGTTGTTGGAATTACGTAAAAAGTGCTTCGAAGGTCCTCGAAAGGTGTTTGGATGATGTTGGATTTACGTAAAAAGTGCTTCGAAGGTCCTCCTAAGGTGTTTGGATGTTGTTGGATTTACGTAAAAAGTGCTTCGAAGGTCCTCCGAAGGTGTTTGGATGTTGTTGGAATTACGTAAAAAGTGCTTCGAAGGTCCTCCGAAGGTGTTTGGATGTTGTTGGATTTACGTAAAAAGTGCTTCGAAGGTCCTCCGAAGGTGTTTGGATGTTGTTGGATTTACGTAAAAAGTGCTTCGAAGGTCCTCCGAAGGTGTTTGGATGTTGCTGGAATTACGTAAAAAGTGCTTCGAAGGTCCTCCGAAGGTGTTTGGATGTTGTTGGATTTACGTAAAAAGTGCTTCGAAGGTCCTCCGAAGGTGTTTGGATGTTGTTGGAATTACGTAAAAAGTGCTTGGAAGGTCCTCCGAAGGTGTTTGGATGTTGTTGGAATTACGTAAAAAGTGCTTCGAAGGTCCTCCGAAGGTGTTTGGATGTTGTTGGATTTGCGTAAAAAGTGCTTCGAAGGTCCTCCGAAGGTGTTTGGATGTTGCTGGAATTACGTAAAAAGTGCTTCGAAGGTCCTCAAAAGGTGTTTGGATGTTGTTGGAATTACGTAAAAAGTGCTTGGAAGGTCCTCCGAAGGTGTTTGGATGTTGTTGGAATTACGTAAAAAGGGCTTCGAAGGTCCTCCGAAGGTGTTTGGATGTTGTTGGAATTACGTAAAAAGGGCTTCGAAGGTCCTCCGAAGGTGTTTGGATGTTGTTGGATTTGCGTAAAAAGTGCTTCGAAGGTCCTCCGAAGGTGTTTGGATGTTGCTGGAATTACGTAAAAAGTGCTTCGAAGGTCCTCAAAAGGTGTTTGGATGTTGTTGGAATTACGTAAAAAGTGCTTGGAAGGTCCTCCGAAGGTGTTTGGATGTTGTTGGAATTACGTAAAAAGGGCTTCGAAGGTCCTCCGAAGGTGTTTGGATGTTGTTGGAATTACGTAAAAAGTGCTTCGAAGGTCCTCCAAAGGTGTTTGGATGATGTTGGAATTAAGTAAAAAGTGCTTCGAAGATCCTCCGAAGGTGTTTGGATGTTGTTGGAACTACGTAAAAAGTGCTTCGAAGGTCCTCCGAAGGTGTTTGGATGATGTTGGATTTACGTAAAAAGTGCTTCGAAGGTCCTCCTAAGGTGTTTGGATGTTGTTGGAATTACATAAAAAGTGCTTCGAAGGTCCTCCGAAGGTGGTTGGATGTTGTTGGAATTACGTAAAAAGTGCTTCGAAGGTCCTCTGAAGGTGTTTGGATGTTGTTGGATTTACGTAAAAAGTGCTTCGAAGGTCCTCCGAAGGTGTTTGGATGTTGTTGGAATTACGTAAAAAGTGCTTCGAAGGTCCTCAAAAGGTGTTTGGATGTTGTTGGATTTACGTAAAAAGTGCTTCGAAGGTCCTCCGAAGGTGTTTGGATGTTGTTGGAATTACGTAAAAAGTGCTTCGAAGGTCCTCCGAAGGTGTTTGGATGTTGTTGGATTTACGTAAAAAGTGCTTCGAAGGTCCCCCGAAGGTGTTTGGATGTTGTTGGATTTACGTAAAAAGTGCTTCGAAAGTCCTCCGAAGGTGTTTGGATGTTGTTGGAATTACGTAAAAAGTGCTTCGAAGGTCCTCAAAAGGTGTTTGGATGTTGTTGGATTTACGTAAAAAGTGCTTCGAAGGTCCTCCAAAGATGTTTGGATGTTGTTGGAATTACGTAAAAAGTGCTTCGAAGGTCCTCCGAAGGTGTTTGGATGTTGCTGGAATTACGTAAATAGTGCTTCGAAGGTCCTCCAAAGGTGTTTGGATGTTGTTGGAATTACGTAAAAAGTGCTTCGAAGGTCCTCCGAAGGTGTTTGGATGTTGCTGGAATTACGTAAATAGTGCTTCGAAGGTCCTCCAAAGGTGTTTGTCTGTTGTTGGAATTACGTTAACAGTGCTTAGAAGGTCCTCCAAAGGTGTTTGGATGTTGTTGGAATTACGTAAAAAGTGCTTCGAAGGTCCTCCGAAGGTGTTTGGATGTTGTTGGAATTACGTAAAAAGTGCTTCGAAGGTCCTCCGAAGGTGTTTGGATGTTGTTGGATTTACGTAAAAAGTGCTTCGAAGGTCCTCCGAAGGTGTTTGGATGTTGTTGGAATTTCGTAAAAAGTGCTTCGAAGGTCCTCCGAAGGTGTTTTGATGTTGCTGGAATTACGTAAAAAGTGCTTCGAAGGTCCTCAAAAGGTGTTTGGATGTTGTTGGATTTACGTAAAAAGTGCTTCGAAGGTCCTCCGAAGGTGTTCGGATGTTGTTGGAATTACGTAAAAAGTGCTTCGAAGGTCCTCCGAAGGTTTTTGGATGCTGTTGGAATTACGTAAAAAGTGCTTCGAAGGTCCTCCAAAGGTGTTCGGATGTTGTTGGAATTACGTAAAAAGTGCTGCGAAGGTCCTCCGAAGGTGTTTGGATGTTGCTGAAATTACGTTAAAAGTGCTTCGAAGGTCCTCCGAAGGTGTTTGGATGTTGTTGGATTTACGTAAAAAGTGCTTCGAAGGTCCTCCGAAGGTGTTTGGATGTTGCTGGAATTACGTAAAAAGTGCTTCGAAGGTCCTCCAAAGGTGTTTGGATGTTGCTGGAATTACGTAAAAAGTGCTTCGAAGGTCCTCCAAAGGTGTTTGGATGTTGTTGGAATTACGTAAAAAGTGCTTCGAAGGTCCTCCGAAGGTGTTTGGATGTTGCTGGAATTACGTAAAAAGTGCTTCGAAGGTCCTCCGAAGGTTTTTGGATGCTGTTGGAATTACGTAAAAAGTGCTTCGAAGGTCCTCCAAAGGTGTTCGGATGTTGTTGGAATTACGTTAAAAGTGCTTCGAAGGTCCTCCGAAGGTGTTTGGATGTTGTTGGATTTACGTAAAAAGTGCTTCGAAGGTCCTCCGAAGGTGTTTGGATGCTGTTGGAATTACGTAAAAAGTGCTTCGAAGGTCCTCCAAAGGTGTTCGGATGTTGTTGGAATTACGTTAAAAGTGCTTCGAAGGTCCTCCAAAGGTGTTTGGATGATGTTGGAATTTCGTAAAAAGTGCTTCGAAGGTTCTCCGAAGGTGTTTGGATGTTGCAGGAATTACGTAAAAAGTGCTTCGAAGGTCTTCCGAAGATGTTTGGATGTTGTTGGAATTACGTAAAAAGTACTTCGAAGGTCCTCTCAAGGTGTTTGGATGTTGTTGGATTTACGTAAAAAGTGCTTCGAAGGTCCTCCGAAGGTGTTTGGATGTTGTTGGATTTACGTAAAAAGTGCTTCGAAGGTCCTCCGAAGGTGTTTGGATGTTGCTGGAATTACGTAAAAAGTGCTTCGAAGGTCCTCAAAAGGTGTTTGGATGTTGTTGGATTTACGTAAAAAGTGCTTCGAAGGTCCTCCGAAGGTGTTTGGATGTTGTTGGAATTACGTAAAAAGTGCTTCGAAGGTCCTCCGAAGGTGTTTGGATGTTGTTGGAATTACGTAAAAAGTGCTTCGAAGGTCCTCCAAAGGTGTTTGGATGATGTTGGATTTACGTAAAAAGTGCTTCGAAGGTCCTCCTAAGGTGTTTGGATGTTGTTGGAATTACATAAAAAGTGCTTCGAAGGTCCTCCGAAGGTGTTTGGATGTTGTTGGAATTACGTAAAAAGTGCTTCGAAGGTCCTCCAAAGGTGTTTGGATGTTGTTCGAATTACGTAAAAAGTGCTTCGAAGGTCCTCCGAAGGTGTTTGGATGTTGTTGGAATTACGTAAAAAGTGCTTCGAAGGTCCTCAAAAGGTGTTTGGATGTTGTTGGATTTACGTAAAAAGTGCTTCGAAGGTCCTCCGAAGGTGTTTGGATGTTGTTGGAATTACGTAAAAAGTGCTTCGAAGGTCCTCCGAAGGTGTTTGGATGTTGTTGGATTTACGTAAAAAGTGCTTCGAAGGTCCTCCGAAGGTGTTTGGATGTTGTTGGAATTTCGTAAAAAGTGCTTCGAAGGTCCTCCAAAGGTGTTTGGATGTTGTTGGAATTACGTAAAAAGTGCTTCGAAGGTCCTCCGAAGGTGTTTGGATGTTGCTGGAATTACGTAAAAAGTGCTTCGAAGGTCCTCCGAAGGTGTTTGGATGTTGTTGGAATTTCGTAAAAAGTGCTTCGAAGGTCTTCCGAAGATGTTTGGATGTTGTTGGAATTACGTAAAAAGTACTTCGAAGGTCCTCTCAAGGTGTTTGGATGTTGTTGGATTTACGTAAAAAGTGCTTCGAAGGTCCTCCGAAGGTGTTTGGATGTTGTTGGATTTACGTAAAAAGTGCTTCGAAGGTCCTCCGAAGGTGTTTGGATGTTGCTGGAATTACGTAAAAAGTGCTTCGAAGGTCCTCCGAAGGTGTTTGGATGTTGTTGGAATTACGTAAAAAGTGCTTCGAAGGTCCTCCGAAGGTGTTTGGATGTTGTTGGATTTACGTAAAAAGTGCTTCGAAGGTCCTCCGAAGGTGTTTGGATGTTGTTGGATTTACGTAAAAAGTGCTTCGAAGGTCCTCCAAAGGTGTTCGGATGTTGTTGGAATTACGTTAAAAGTGCTTCGAAGGTCCTCCGAAGGTGTTTGGATGTTGTTGGATTTACGTAAAAAGTGCTTCGAAGGTCCTCCGAAGGTTTTTGGATGCTGTTGGAATTACGTAAAAAGTGCTTCGAAGGTCCTCCAAAGGTGTTCGGATGTTGTTGGAATTACGTTAAAAGTGCTTCGAAGGTCCTCCAAAGGTGTTTGGATGATGTTGGAATTTCGTAAAAAGTGCTTCGAAGGTTCTCCGAAGGTGTTTGGATGTTGCAGGAATTACGTAAAAAGTGCTTCGAAGGTCTTCCGAAGATGTTTGGATGTTGTTGGAATTACGTAAAAAGTACTTCGAAGGTCCTCTCAAGGTGTTTGGATGTTGTTGGATTTACGTAAAAAGTGCTTCGAAGGTCCTCCGAAGGTGTTTGGATGTTGTTGGAATTACGTAAAAAGTGCTTCGAAGGTCCTCCAAAGGTGTTTGGATGATGTTGGAATTACGTAAAAAGTGCTTCGAAGGTCCTCCAAAGGTGTTTGGATGATGTTGGAATTACGTAAAAAGTGCTTCGAAGGTCCTCCGAAGGTGTTTGGATGTTGTTGGATTTACGTAAAAAGTGCTTCGAAGGTCCTCCGAAGGTGTTTGGATGTTGTTGGATTTACGTAAAAAGTGCTTCGAAGGTCCTCCGAAGGTGTTTGGATGTTGTTGGAATTACGTAAAAAGTGCTTCGAAGGTCCTCCAAAGGTGTTCGGATGTTGTTGGAATTACGTTAAAAGTGCTTCGAAGGTCCTCCGAAGGTGTTTGGATGTTGTTGGATTTACGTAAAAAGTGCTTCGAAGGTCCTCCGAAGGTTTTTGGATGCTGTTGGAATTACGTAAAAAGTGCTTCGAAGGTCCTCCAAAGGTGTTCGGATGTTGTTGGAATTACGTTAAAAGTGCTTCGAAGGTCCTCCAAAGGTGTTTGGATGATGTTGGAATTTCGTAAAAAGTGCTTCGAAGGTTCTCCGAAGGTGTTTGGATGTTGCAGGAATTACGTAAAAAGTGCTTCGAAGGTCTTCCGAAGATGTTTGGATGTTGTTGGAATTACGTAAAAAGTACTTCAAAGGTCCTCTCAAGGTGTTTGGATGTTGTTGGATTTACGTTAAAAGTGCTTCGAAGGTCCTCCGAAGGTGTTTGGATGTTGTTGGATTTACGTAAAAAGTGCTTCGAAGGTCCTCCGAAGGTGTTTGGATGTTGCTGGAATTACGTAAAAAGTGCTTCGAAGGTCCTTAAAAGGTGTTTGGATGTTGTTGGATTTACGTAAAAAGTGCTTCGAAGGTCCTCCGAAGGTGTTTGGATGTTGTTGGAATTACGTAAAAAGTGCTTCGAAGGTCCTCCGAAGGTGTTTGGATGTTGTTGGATTTACGTTAAAAATGCTTCGAAGGTCCTCCGAAGGTGTTTGGATGTTGTTGGAATTACGTAAAAAGTGCTTCGAAGGTCCTCCGAAGGTGTTTGGATGTTGTTGGAATTACGTAAAAAGTGCTTCGAAGGTCCTCCAAAGGTGTTTGGATGATGTTGGATTTACGTAAAAAGTGCTTCGAAGGTCCTCCTAAGGTGTTTGGATGTTGTTGGATTTACGTAAAAAGTGCTTCGAAGGTCCTCCGAAGGTGTTTGGATGTTGTTGGAATTACGTAAAAAGTGCTTCGAAGGACCTCCGAAGGTGTTTGGATGTTGTTGGATTTACGTAAAAAGTGCTTCGAAGGTCCTCCGAAGGTGTTTGGATGTTGTTGGATTTACGTAAAAAGTGCTTCGAAGGTCCTCCGAAGGTGTTTGGATGTTGCTGGAATTACGTAAAAAGTGCTTCGAAGGTCCTCAAAAGGTGTTTGGATGTTGTTGGATTTACGTAAAAAGTGCTTCGAAGGTCCTCCGAAGGTGTTTGGATGTTGTTGGAATTACGTAAAAAGTGCTTCGAAGGTCCTCCGAAGATGTTTGGATGTAGTTTGATTTACGTAAAAAGTGTTTCGAAGGTCCTCCGAAGGTGTTTGGATGTTGTTGGAATTACGTAAAAAGTGCTTCGAAGGTCCTCCGAAGGTGTTTGGATGTTGTTGGAATTACGTAAAAAGGGCTTCGAAGGTCCTCCGAAGGTGTTTGGATGTTGTTGGATTTGCGTAAAAAGTGCTTCGAAGGTCCTCCGAAGGTGTTTGGATGTTGCTGGAATTACGTAAAAAGTGCTTCGAAGGTCCTCAAAAGGTGTTTGGATGTTGTTGGAATTACGTAAAAAGTGCTTCGAAGGTCCTTCAAAGGTGTTTGGATGATGTTGGAATTAAGTAAAAAGTGCTTCGAAGGTCCTCCGAAGGTGTTTGGATGTTGTTGGAATTACGTAAAAAGTGCTTCGAAGGTCCTCAAAAGGTGTTTGGATGTTGTTGGATTTACGTAAAAAGTGCTTCGAAGGTCCTCCGAAGGTGTTTGGATGTTGTTGGAATTACGTAAAAAGTGCTTCGAAGGTCCTCCGAAGGTGTTTGGATGTTGTTGGATTTACGTAAAAAGTGCTTCGAAGGTCCTCCGAAGGTGTTTGGATGTTGTTGGAACTACGTAAAAAGTGCTTCGAAGGTCCTCCGAAGGTGTTTGGATGTTGTTGGATTTACGTAAAAAGTGCTTCGAAGGTCCTCCGAAGGTGTTTGGATGTTGTTGGAATTACGTAAAAAGTGCTTCGAAGGTCCTCCGAAGGTGTTTGGATGTTGTTGGATTTACGTAAAAAGTGCTTCGAAGGTCCTCCGAAGGTGTTTGGATGTTGTTGGATTTACGTAAAAAGTGCTTCGAAGGTCCTCCGAAGGTGTTTGGATGTTGTTGGAATTACGTAAAAAGTGCTTCGAAGGTCCTCCGAAGGTGTTTGGATGTTGTTGGATTTACGTAAAAAGTGCTTCGAAGGTCCTCCGAAGGTGTTTGGATGTTGTTGGATTTACGTAAAAAGTGCTTCGAAGGTTCTCCGAAGGTGTTTGGATGTTGTTGGAATTACGTAAAAAGTGCTTCGAAGGTTCTCAAAAGGTGTTTGGATGTTGTTGGATTTACGTAAAAAGTGCTTCGAAGGTCCTCCGAAGGTGTTTGGATGTTGTTGGATTTACGTAAAAAGTGCTTCGAAGGTCCTCCGAAGGTGTTTGGATGTTGTTGGATTTACGTAAAAAGTGCTTCGAAGGTCCTCCGAAGGTGTTTGGATGTTGTTGGAATTACGTAAAAAGTGCTTCGAAGGTCCTCAAAAGGTGTTTGGATGTTGTTGGATTTACGTAAAAAGTGCTTCGAAGGTCCTCCGAAGGTGTTTGGATGTTGTTGGAATTACGTAAAAAGTGCTTCGAAGGTCCTCAAAAGGTGTTTGGATGTTGTTGGATTTACGTAAAAAGTGCTTCGAAGGTCCTCCGAAGGTGTTTGGATGTTGTTGGATTTACGTAAAAAGTGCTTCGAAGGTTCTCCGAAGGTGTTTGGATGTTGTTGGAATTACGTAAAAAGTGCTTCGAAGGTCCTCCGAAGGTGTTTGGATGTTGTTGGATTTACGTAAAAAGTGCTTCGAAGGTCCTCCGAAGGTGTTTGGATGTTGTTGGATTTACGTAAAAAGTGCTTCGAAGGTTCTCCGAAGGTGTTTGGATGTTGTTGGAATTACGTAAAAAGTGCTTCGAAGTTCTCCGAAGGTGTTTGGATGTTGTTGGATTTACGTAAAAAGTGCTTCGAAGGTCCTCCGAAGGTGTTTGGATGTTGTTGGATTTACGTAAAAAGTGCTTCGAAGGTCCTCCGAAGGTGTTTGGATGTTGCTGGAATTACGTAAAAAGTGCTTCGAAGGTCCTCAAAAGGTGTTTGGATGTTGTTGGATTTACGTAAAAAGTGCTTCGAAGGTCCTCCGAAGGTGTTTGGATGTTGTTGGAATTACGTAAAAAGTGCTTCGAAGGTCCTCCGAAGGTGTTTGGATGATGTTGGAATTAAGTAAAAAGTGCTTCGAAGGTCCTCCGAAGGTGTTTGGATGTTGTTGGAATTACGTAAAAAGTGCTTCGAAGGTCCTCCGAAGGTGTTTGGATGTTGTTGGATTTACGTAAAAAGTGCTTCGAAGGTCCTCCGAAGGTGTTTGGATGTTGTTGGAATTACGTAAAAAGTGCTTCGAAGGTCCTCCGAAGGTGTTTGGATGTTGTTGGATTTACGTAAAAAGTGCTTCGAAGGTCCTCCGAAGGTGTTTGGATGTTGTTGGATTTACGTAAAAAGTGCTTCGAAGGTCCTCCGAAGGTGTTTGGATGTTGTTGGAATTACGTAAAAAGTGCTTCGAAGGTCCTCCGAAGGTGTTTGGATGTTGTTGGATTTACGTAAAAAGTGCTTCGAAGGTCCTCCGAAGGTGTTTGGATGTTGTTGGAATTACGTAAAAAGTGCTTCGAAGGTCCTCAAAAGGTGTTTGGATGTTGTTGGATTTACGTGAAAAGTGCTTCGAAGGTCCTCCGAAGGTGTTTGGATGTTGTTGGATTTACGTAAAAAGTGCTTCGAAGGTCCTCCGAAGGTGTTTGGATGTTGTTGGATTTACGTAAAAAGTGCTTCGAAGGTGTTCCGAAGATGTTTGGATGTTGTTGGAATTACGTAAAAAGTACTTCGAAGGTCCTCTAAAGGTGTTTGGATGTTGTTGGATTTGCGTAAAAAGTGCTTCGAAGGTCCTCCGAAGGTGTTTGGATGTTGCTGGAATTACGTAAAAAGTGCTTCGAAGGTCCTCAAAAGGTGTTTGGATGTTGTTGGATTTACGTAAAAAGTGCTTCGAAGGTCCTCCGAAGGTGTTTGGATGTTGTTGGAATTACGTAAAAAGTGCTTCGAAGGTCTTCCGAAGATGTTTGGATGTTGTTGGAATTACGTAAAAAG
>NW_026690064.1:0-95350 GCF_943734765.1 Anopheles ziemanni
AGAAAGACTTAGTATAATTTACAACTCTCCCTAAAACCGGTACAGCTTGCGCTTACCTATAGAAACCGGTCCCTTCACGCCTTGCCATGGCCACTTTTTCCAACCCGTGCACCTTCAAACGCTTATAACTTTTTTGTCTTTCGTCCTATCGTTAATTTGCTAAACATGTTTTTTGTTTGAAATTTAATTTCCTTTCGTTTGATGCACATGGCATCCTTCTCGCTCTTCTAGTTTGGGAGATATTTTCGTTTCCAAGTACTTGGGAGTGATTTTCAAGCATCTCCAAAGTACATTTTCGGTGTTTCCAAGTACTTGGGAGTGATTTTCAAGCATCTCCAAAATACATTTTCGGTGTTTCCAAGTACTTGGGAGTGATTTTCAAGCATCTCCAAAGTACATTTTCGGTGTTTCCAAGTACTTGGGAGTGATTTTCAAGCATCTCCAACGTACATTTTCGGTGTTTCCAAGTACTTGGGAGTGATTTTCAAGCATCTCCAAAGTACATTTTCGGTGTTTCCAAGTACTTGGGAGTGATTTTCAAGCATCTCCAAAGTACATTTTCGGTGTTTCCAAGTACTTGGGAGTGATTTTCAAGCATCTCCAAAGTACATTTTCGGTGTTTCCAAGTACTTGGGAGTGATTTTCAAGCATCTCCAACGTACATTTTCGGTGTTTCCAAGTACTTGGGAGTGATTTTCAAGCATCTCCAACGTACATTTTCGGTGTTTCCAAGTACTTGGGAGTGATTTTCAAGCATCTCCAAAGTACATTTTCGGTGTTTCCAAGTACTTGGGAGTGATTTTCAAGCATCTCCAAAGTACATTTTCGGTGTTTCCAAGTACTTGGGAGTGATTTTCAAGCATCTCCAAAGTACATTTTCGGTGTTTCCAAGTACTTGGGAGTGATTTTCAAGCATCTCCAAAGTACATTTTCGGTGTTTCCAACTACTTGGGAGTGATTTTCAAGCATCTCCAACGTACATTTTCGGTGTTTCCAAGTACTTGGGAGTGATTTTCAAGCATCTCCAAAGTACATTTTCGGTGTTTCCAAGTACTTGGGAGTGATTTTCAAGCATCTCCAAAGTACATTTTCGGTGTTTCCAAGTACTTGGGAGTGATTTTCAAGCATCTCCAAAGTACATTTTCGGTGTTTCCAACTACTTGGGAGTGATTTTCAAGCATCTCCAACGTACATTTTCGGTGTTTCCAAGTACTTGGGAGTGATTTTCAAGCATCTCCAAAGTACATTTTCGGTGTTTCCAAGTACTTGGGAGTGATTTTCAAGCATCTCCAAAGTACATTTTCGGTGTTTCCAAGTACTTGGGAGTGATTTTCAAGCATCTCCAAAGTACATTTTCAGTGTTCCCAAGTACTTGGAAACACCGAAAATGTACTTTGGAGATGCTTGAAAATCACTCCAAGTACTTGGAAACGTAAATATCTCCCAAACTAGAAGAGCTAGAAGGCTGCCAAGTGCATCAAACGAAAGGAAATTAAATTTCAAACAAAAAACATGTTTAGCAAATTAACGGAAGGACGAAAGACAAAAAAGTTATAAGCGTTTGAAGGTGCAATTGAACCCTTGCACCTTCAAACGCTTATAACTTTGTTGTCTTTCGTCCGATCTTCGATTTGACCCCCATGTTTGGTGTCGCAAATTTAATTTCCTTTCGATTGGTGCCAAAAGCGTCCTTCTAGCTCTCCTGGTTTTCGAGATATTCACGTTTTGTCGAAGACCTCTTTTTTTAACTTGTTCTTCTTCTTTTTGAACCCTTGCACCTTCAAACGCATATAACTTCGCTCTCTTTCGACCAATCCGTGATTTTTTTCCTTTTATATTGTGTAGAATTTAATTACCTTTCGTTTGATGCCCCGGGCGTCCTTCTAGCTCTTCTAGTTTTCGAGATATTCACGTTTTGCCGAAGACCTTTTTTCTCTACTTCTTCTTGAAGAAAGACTTAGTATAATTTACAACTCTCCCTACAACCGGTACAGCATGCGCTTACCTATAGAAACCGGTCCCTTCACGCCTTGCCATGGCCACTTTTTCCAACCCGTGCACCTTCAAACGCTTATAACTTTTTTGTCTTTCGTCCTATCGTTAATTTGCTAAACATGTTTTTTGTTTGAAATTTAATTTCCTTTCGTTTGATGCACTTGGCATCCTTCTCGCTCTTCTAGTTTGGGAGATACTTACGTTTCCAAGTACTTGGGAGTGATTTTCAAGCATCTCCAAAGTACATTTTCGGTGTTTCCAAGTACTTGGGAGTGATTTTCAAGCATCTCCAAAATACATTTTCGGTGTTTCCAAGTACTTGGGAGTGATTTTCAAGCATCTCCAAAGTACATTTTCGGTGTTTCCAAGTACTTGGGAGTGATTTTCAAGCATCTCCAACGTACATTTTCGGTGTTTCCAAGTACTTGGGAGTGATTTTCAAGCATCTCCAAAGTACATTTTCGGTGTTTCCAAGTACTTGGGAGTGATTTTCAAGCATCTCCAAAGTACATTTTCGGTGTTTCCAAGTACTTGGGAGTGATTTTCAAGCATCTCCAAAGTACATTTTCGGTGTTTCCAAGTACTTGGGAGTGATTTTCAAGCATCTCCAAAGTACATTTTCGGTGTTTCCAAGTACTTGGGAGTGATTTTCAAGCATCTCCAACGTACATTTTCGGTGTTTCCAAGTACTTGGGAGTGATTTTCAAGCATCTCCAAAGTACATTTTCGGTGTTTCCAAGTACTTGGGAGTGATTTTCAAGCATCTCCAAAGTACATTTTCGGTGTTTCCAAGTACTTGGGAGTGATTTTCAAGCATCTCCAAAGTACATTTTCGGTGTTTCCAAGTACTTGGGAGTGATTTTCAAGCATCTCCAAAGTACATTTTCGGTGTTTCCAACTACTTGGGAGTGATTTTCAAGCATCTCCAACGTACATTTTCGGTGTTTCCAAGTACTTGGGAGTGATTTTCAAGCATCTCCAAAGTACATTTTCGGTGTTTCCAAGTACTTGGGAGTGATTTTCAAGCATCTCCAAAGTACATTTTCGGTGTTTCCAAGTACTTGGGAGTGATTTTCAAGCATCTCCAAAGTACATTTTCGGTGTTTCCAACTACTTGGGAGTGATTTTCAAGCATCTCCAACGTACATTTTCGGTGTTTCCAAGTACTTGGGAGTGATTTTCAAGCATCTCCAAAGTACATTTTCGGTGTTTCCAAGTACTTGGGAGTGATTTTCAAGCATCTCCAAAGTACATTTTCGGTGTTTCCAAGTACTTGGGAGTGATTTTCAAGCATCTCCAACGTACATTTTCGGTGTTTCCAAGTACTTGGAAACACCGAAAATGTACTTTGGAGATGCTTGAAAATCACTCCCAAGTACTTGGAAACGTAAATATCTCCCAAACTAGAAGAGCTAGAAGGCTGCCAAGTGCATCAAACGAAAGGAAATTAAATTTCAAACCAAAAACATGTTTAGCAAATTAACGGAAGGACGAAAGACAAAAAAGTTATAAGCGTTTGAAGGTGCAATTGAACCCTTGCACCTTCAAACGCTTATAACTTTGTTGTCTTTCGTCCGATCTTCGATTTGACCCCCATGTTTGGTGTCGCAAATTTAATTTCCTTTCGATTGGTGCCAAAAGCGTCCTTCTAGCTCTCCTGGTTTTCGAGATATTCACGTTTTGTCGAAGACCTCTTTTTTTAACTTGTTCTTCTTCTTTTTGAACCCTTGCACCTTCAAACGCATATAACTTCGCTCTCTTTCGACCAATCCGTGATTTTTTTCCTTTTATATTGTGTAGAATTTAATTACCTTTCGTTTGATGCCCCGGGCGTCCTCCTAGCTCTTCTAGTTTTCGAGATATTCACGTTTTGCCGAAGACCTTTTTTCTCTACTTCTTCTTGAAGAAAGACTTAGTATAATTTACAACTCTCCCTAAAACCGGTACAGCATGCGCTTACCTATAGAAACCGGTCCCTTCACGCCTTGCCATGGCCACTTTTTCCAACCCGTGCACCTTCAAACGCTTATAACTTTTTTGTCTTTCGTCCTTTCGTTAATTTGCTAAACATGTTTTTTGTTTGAAATTTAATTTCCTTTCGTTTGATGCACTTGGCATCCTTCTCGCTCTTCTAGTTTGGGAGATACTTACGTTTCCAAGTACTTGGGAGTGATTTTCAAGCATCTCCAAAGTACATTTTCGGTGTTTCCAAGTACTTGGGAGTGATTTTCAAGCATCTCCAAAGTACATTTTCGGTGTTTCCAAGTACTTGGGAGTGATTTTCAAGCATCTCCAAAGTACATTTTCGGTGTTTCCAAGTACTTGGGAGTGATTTTCAAGCATCTCCAAAGTACATTTTCGGTGTTTCCAAGTACTTGGGAGTGATTTTCAAGCATCTCCAAAGTACATTTTCGGTGTTTCCAAGTACTTGGGAGTGATTTTCAAGCATCTCCAAAGTACATTTTCGGTGTTTCCAAGTACTTGGGAGTGATTTTCAAGCATCTCCAAAGTACATTTTCGGTGTTTCCAAGTACTTGGGAGTGATTTTCAAGCATCTCCAACGTACATTTTCGGTGTTTCCAAGTACTTGGGAGTGATTTTCAAGCATCTCCAAAGTACATTTTCGGTGTTTCCAAGTACTTGGGAGTGATTTTCAAGCATCTCCAAAGTACATTTTCGGTGTTTCCAACTACTTGGGAGTGATTTTCAAGCATCTCCAACGTACATTTTCGGTGTTTCCAAGTACTTGGGAGTGATTTTCAAGCATCTCCAAAGTACATTTTCGGTGTTTCCAAGTACTTGGGAGTGATTTTCAAGCATCTCCAAAGTACATTTTCGGTGTTTCCAAGTACTTGGGAGTGATTTTCAAGCATCTCCAAAGTACATTTTCGGTGTTTCCAAGTACTTGGGAGTGATTTTCAAGCATCTCCAAAGTACATTTTCGGTGTTTCCAAGTACTTGGGAGTGATTTTCAAGCATCTCCAAAGTACATTTTCGGTGTTTCCAAGTACTTGGGAGTGATTTTCAAGCATCTCCAACGTACATTTTCGGTGTTTCCAAGTACTTGGGAGTGATTTTCAAGCATCTCCAAAGTACATTTTCGGTGTTTCCAAGTACTTGGGAGTGATTTTCAAGCATCTCCAAAGTACATTTTCGGTGTTTCCAAGTACTTGGGAGTGATTTTCAAGCATCTCCAACGTACATTTTCGGTGTTTCCAAGTACTTGGGAGTGATTTTCAAGCATCTCCAAAGTACATTTTCGGTGTTTCCAAGTACTTGGGAGTGATTTTCAAGCATCTCCAAAGTACATTTTCGGTGTTTCCAAGTACTTGGGAGTGATTTTCAAGCATCTCCAAAGTACATTTTCGGTGTTTCCAAGTACTTGGGAGTGATTTTCAAGCATCTCCAAAGTACATTTTCGGTGTTTCCAACTACTTGGGAGTGATTTTCAAGCATCTCCAAAGTACATTTTCGGTGTTTCCAACTACTTGGGAGTGATTTTCAAGCATCTCCAAAGTACATTTTCGGTGTTTCCAAGTACTTGGGAGTGATTTTCAAGCATCTCCAAAGTACATTTTCGGTGTTTCCAAGTACTTTGGAGTGATTTTCAAGCATCTCCAACGTACATTTTCGGTGTTTCCAAGTACTTTGGAGTGATTTTCAAGCATATCCAAAGTACATTTTCGGTGTTTCCAAGTACTTGGGAGTGATTTTCAAGCATCTCCAACGTACATTTTCGGTGTTTCCAAGTACTTGGGAGTGATTTTCAAGCATCTCCAAAGTACATTTCGGTGTTTCCAAGTACTTGGGAGTGATTTTCAAGCATCTCCAAAGTACATTTTCGGTGTTTCCAAGTACTTGGGAGTGATTTTCAAGCATCTCCAAAGTACATTTTCGGTGTTTCCAAGTACTTGGGAGTGATTTTCAAGCATCTCCAAAGTACATTTTCGGTGTTTCCAAGTACTTGGGAGTGATTTTCAAGCATCTCCAAAGTACATTTTCGGTGTTTCCAACTACTTGGGAGTGATTTTCAAGCATCTCCAACGTACATTTTCGGTGTTTCCAAGTACTTGGGAGTGATTTTCAAGCATCTCCAAAGTACATTTTCGGTGTTTCCAACTACTTGGGGAGTGATTTTCAAGCATCTCCAAAGTACATTTTCGGTGTTTCCAACTACTTGGGAGTGATTTTCAAGCATCTCCAAAGTACATTTTCGGTGTTTCCAAGTACTTGGGAGTGATTTTCAAGCATCTCCAAAGTACATTTTCGGTGTTTCCAAGTACTTGGGAGTGATTTTCAAGCATCTCCAACGTACATTTTCGGTGTTTCCAAGTACTTGGGAGTGATTTTCAAGCATCTCCAAAGTACATTTTCGGTGTTTCCAAGTACTTGGGAGTGATTTTCAAGCATCTCCAAAGTACATTTTCGGTGTTTCCAACTACTTGGGAGTGATTTTCAAGCATCTCCAACGTACATTTTCGGTGTTTCCAAGTACTTGGGAGTGATTTTCAAGCATCTCCAAAGTACATTTTCGGTGTTTCCAAGTACTTGGGAGTGATTTTCAAGCATCTCCAAAGTACATTTTCGGTGTTTCCAAGTACTTGGGAGTGATTTTCAAGCATCTCCAACGTACATTTTCGGTGTTTCCAAGTACTTGGGAGTGATTTTCAAGCATCTCCAAAGTACATTTTCGGTGTTTCCAAGTACTTGGGAGTGATTTTCAAGCATCTCCAAAGTACATTTTCGGTGTTTCCAAGTACTTGGGAGTGATTTTCAAGCATCTCCAAAGTACATTTTCGGTGTTTCCAAGTACTTGGGAGTGATTTTCAAGCATCTCCAAAGTACATTTTCGGTGTTTCCAAGTACTTGGGAGTGATTTTCAAGCATCTCCAAAGTACATTTTCGGTGTTTCCAACTACTTGGGAGTGATTTTCAAGCATCTCCAACGTACATTTTCGGTGTTTCCAAGTACTTGGGAGTGATTTTCAAGCATCTCCAAAGTACATTTTCGGTGTTTCCAAGTACTTGGGAGTGATTTTCAAGCATCTCCAAAGTACATTTTCGGTGTTTCCAAGTACTTGGGAGTGATTTTCAAGCATCTCCAACGTACATTTTCGGTGTTTCCAAGTACTTGGGAGTGATTTTCAAGCATCTCCAAAGTACATTTTCGGTGTTTCCAAGTACTTGGGAGTGATTTTCAAGCATCTCCAAAGTACATTTTCGGTGTTTCCAAGTACTTGGGAGTGATTTTCAAGCATCTCCAAAGTACATTTTCGGTGTTTCCAAGTACTTGGGAGTGATTTTCAAGCATCTCCAAAGTACATTTTCGGTGTTTCCAAGTACTTGGGAGTGATTTTCAAGCATCTCCAACGTACATTTTCGGTGTTTCCAAGTACTTGGGAGTGATTTTCAAGCATCTCCAAAGTACATTTTCGGTGTTTCCAAGTACTTGGGAGTGATTTTCAAGCATCTCCAAAGTACATTTTCGGTGTTTCCAACTACTTGGGAGTGATTTTCAAGCATCTCCAAAGTACATTTTCGGTGTTTCCAAGTACTTGGGAGTGATTTTCAAGCATCTCCAACGTACATTTTCGGTGTTTCCAAGTACTTGGGAGTGATTTTCAAGCATCTCCAAAGTACATTTTCGGTGTTTCCAAGTACTTGGGAGTGATTTTCAAGCATCTCCAAAGTACATTTTCGGTGTTTCCAAGTACTTGGGAGTGATTTTCAAGCATCTCCAAAGTACATTTTCGGTGTTTCCAAGTACTTGGGAGTGATTTTCAAGCATCTCCAAAGTACATTTTCGGTGTTTCCAAGTACTTGGGAGTGATTTTCAAGCATCTCCAAAGTACATTTTCGGTGTTTCCAAGTACTTGGGAGTGATTTTCAAGCATCTCCAAAGTACATTTTCGGTGTTTCCAAGTACTTGGGAGTGATTTTCAAGCATCTCCAACGTACATTTTCGGTGTTTCCAAGTACTTGGGAGTGATTTTCAAGCATCTCCAAAGTACATTTTCGGTGTTTCCAAGTACTTGGGAGTGATTTTCAAGCATCTCCAAAGTACATTTTCGGTGTTTTCAAGTACTTGGGAGTGATTTTCAAGCATCTCCAAAGTACATTTTCGGTCTTTCCAAGTACTTGGGAGTGATTTTCAAGCATCTCCAAAGTACATTTTCGGTGTTTCCAAGTACTTGGGAGTGATTTCAAGCATCTCCAAAGTACATTTTCGGTGTTTCCAAGTACTTGGGAGTGATTTTCAAGCATCTCCAAAGTACATTTTCGGTGTTTCCAAGTACTTGGGAGTGATTTTCAAGCATCTCCAAAGTACATTTTCGGTGTTTCCAAGTACTTGGGAGTGATTTCAAGCATCTCCAACGTACATTTTCGGTGTTTCCAAGTACTTGGGAGTGATTTTCAAGCATCTCCAAAGTACATTTTCGGTGTTTCCAAGTACTTGGGAGTGATTTCAAGCATCTCCAAAGTACATTTTCGGTGTTTCCAAGTACTTGGGAGTGATTTCAAGCATCTCCAAAGTACATTTTCGGTGTTTCCAAGTACTTGGGAGTGATTTTCAAGCATCTCCAAAGTACATTTTCGGTGTTTCCAAGTACTTGGGAGTGTCGCAAATTTAATTTCCTTTCGATTGGTGAAAAAAGCGTCCTTCTAGCTCAACTAGTCTCGGAGATATTAACGTTTTTTTCATGTAAAGCGCTTTTCAAACCCTTGCACCTTCAAACGCTTATAACTTTGTTGTCTTTCGTCCGATCTTCGATTTGACCCCCATGTTTGGTGTCGCAAATTTAATTTCCTTTCGATTGGTGCCAAAAGCGTCCTTCTAGCTCTCCTGGTTTTCGAGATATTCACGTTTTGTCGAAGACCTCTTTTTTTAACTTGTTCTTCTTCTTTTTGAACCCTTGCACCTTCAAACGCATATAACTTCGCTCTCTTTCGACCAATCCGTGATTTTTTTCCTTTTATATTGTGTAGAATTTAATTACCTTTCGTTTGATGCCCCGGGCGTCCTCCTAGCTCTTCTAGTTTTCGAGATATTCACGTTTTGCCGAAGACCTTTTTTCTCTACTTCTTCTTGAAGAAAGACTTAGTATAATTTACAACTCTCCCTAAAACCGGTACAGCTTGCGCTTACCTATAGAAACCGGTCCCTTCACGCCTTACCATGGCCACTTTTTCCAACCCGTGCACCTTCAAACGCTTATAACTTTTTTGTCTTTCGTCCTATCGTTAATTTGCTAAACATGTTTTTTGTTTGAAATTTAATTTCCTTTCGTTTGATGCACATGGCATCCTTCTCGCTCTTCTAGTTTGGGAGATACTTACGTTTCCAAGTACTTGGGAGTGATTTTCAAGCATCTCCAAAGTACATTTTCGGTGTTTCCAAGTACTTGGGAGTGATTTTCAAGCATCTCCAAAATACATTTTCGGTGTTTCCAAGTACTTGGGAGTGATTTTCAAGCATCTCCAAAGTACATTTTCGGTGTTTCCAAGTACTTGGGAGTGATTTTCAAGCATCTCCAACGTACATTTTCGGTGTTTCCAAGTACTTGGGAGTGATTTTCAAGCATCTCCAAAGTACATTTTCGGTGTTTCCAAGTACTTGGGAGTGATTTTCAAGCATCTCCAAAGTACATTTTCGGTGTTTCCAAGTACTTGGGAGTGATTTTCAAGCATCTCCAAAGTACATTTTCGGTGTTTCCAAGTACTTGGGAGTGATTTTCAAGCATCTCCAAAGTACATTTTCGGTGTTTCCAAGTACTTGGGAGTGATTTTCAAGCATCTCCAACGTACATTTTCGGTGTTTCCAAGTACTTGGGAGTGATTTTCAAGCATCTCCAAAGTACATTTTCGGTGTTTCCAAGTACTTGGGAGTGATTTTCAAGCATCTCCAAAGTACATTTTCGGTGTTTCCAAGTACTTGGGAGTGATTTTCAAGCATCTCCAAAGTACATTTTCGGTGTTTCCAAGTACTTGGGAGTGATTTTCAAGCATCTCCAAAGTACATTTTCGGTGTTTCCAACTACTTGGGAGTGATTTTCAAGCATCTCCAACGTACATTTTCGGTGTTTCCAAGTACTTGGGAGTGATTTTCAAGCATCTCCAAAGTACATTTTCGGTGTTTCCAAGTACTTGGGAGTGATTTTCAAGCATCTCCAAAGTACATTTTCGGTGTTTCCAAGTACTTGGGAGTGATTTTCAAGCATCTCCAAAGTACATTTTCGGTGTTTCCAACTACTTGGGAGTGATTTTCAAGCATCTCCAACGTACATTTTCGGTGTTTCCAAGTACTTGGGAGTGATTTTCAAGCATCTCCAAAGTACATTTTCGGTGTTTCCAAGTACTTGGGAGTGATTTTCAAGCATCTCCAAAGTACATTTTCGGTGTTTCCAAGTACTTGGGAGTGATTTTCAAGCATCTCCAAAATACATTTTCGGTGTTTCCAAGTACTTGGGAGTGATTTTCAAGCATCTCCAAAGTACATTTTCGGTGTTTCCAAGTACTTGGGAGTGATTTTCAAGCATCTCCAACGTACATTTTCGGTGTTTCCAAGTACTTGGGAGTGATTTTCAAGCATCTCCAAAGTACATTTTCGGTGTTTCCAAGTACTTGGGAGTGATTTTCAAGCATCTCCAAAGTACATTTTCGGTGTTTCCAAGTACTTGGGAGTGATTTTCAAGCATCTCCAAAGTACATTTTCGGTGTTTCCAAGTACTTGGGAGTGATTTTCAAGCATCTCCAAAGTACATTTTCGGTGTTTCCAAGTACTTGGGAGTGATTTTCAAGCATCTCCAAAGTACATTTTCGGTGTTTCCAAGTACTTGGGAGTGATTTTCAAGCATCTCCAACGTACATTTTCGGTGTTTCCAAGTACTTGGGAGTGATTTTCAAGCATCTCCAAAGTACATTTTCGGTGTTTCCAAGTACTTGGGAGTGATTTTCAAGCATCTCCAAAGTACATTTTCGGTCTTTTTAAGGACTTAAGTACTTGGAAAAGATTTTCAAGCATCTCCAAAGTACATTTTCGGTCTTTCCAAGTACTTGGAAAAGATTTTCAAGCATCTCCAAAGTACATTTTCGGTGTTTCCAAGTACTTGGGAGTGATTTCAAGCATCTCCAAAGTACATTTTCGGTGTTTCCAAGTACTTGGGTGTGATTTTCAAGCATCTCCAAAGTACATTTTCGGTGTTTCCAAGTACTTGGGAGTGATTTTCAAGCATCTCCAAAGTACATTTTCGGTGTTTCCAAGTACTTGGGAGTGATTTCAAGCATCTCCAAAGTACATTTTCAGTGTTTCCAAGTACTTGGGAGTGATTTTCAAGCATCTCCAAAGTACATTTTCGGTGTTTCCAAGTACTTGGGAGTGATTTCAAGCATCTCCAAAGTACATTTTCGGTGTTTCCAAGTACTTGGGAGTGATTTCAAGCATCTCCAAAGTACATTTTCGGTGTTTCCAAGTACTTGGGAGTGATTTTCAAGCATCTCCAAAGTACATTTTCGGTGTTTTCAAGTACTTGGGAGTGTCGCAAATTTAATTTCCTTTCGATTGGTGAAAAAAGCGTCCTTCTAGCTCAACTAGTCTCGGAGATATTAACGTTTTTTTCATGTAAAGCGCTTTTCAAACCCTTGCACCTTCAAACGCTTATAACTTTGTTGTCTTTCGTCCGATCTTCGATTTGACCCCCATGTTTGGTGTCGCAAATTTAATTTCCTTTCGATTGGTGCCAAAAGCGTCCTTCTAGCTCTCCTGGTTTTCGAGATATTCACGTTTTGTCGAAGACCTCTTTTTTTAACTTGTTCTTCTTCTTTTTGAACCCTTGCACCTTCAAACGCATATAACTTCGCTCTCTTTCGACCAATCCGTGATTTTTTTCCTTTTATATTGTGTAGAATTTAATTACCTTTCGTTTGATGCCCCGGGCGTCCTCCTAGCTCTTCTAGTTTTCGAGATATTCACGTTTTGCCGAAGACCTTTTTTCTCTACTTCTTCTTGAAGAAAGACTTAGTATAATTTACAACTCTCCCTAAAACCGGTACAGCTTGCGCTTACCTATAGAAACCGGTCCCTTCACGCCTTACCATGGCCACTTTTTCCAACCCGTGCACCTTCAAACGCTTATAACTTTTTTGTCTTTCGTCCTATCGTTAATTTGCTAAACATGTTTTTTGTTTGAAATTTAATTTCCTTTCGTTTGATGCACATGGCATCCTTCTCGCTCTTCTAGTTTGGGAGATACTTACGTTTCCAAGTACTTGGGAGTGATTTTCAAGCATCTCCAAAGTACATTTTCGGTGTTTCCAAGTACTTGGGAGTGATTTTCAAGCATCTCCAAAATACATTTTCGGTGTTTCCAAGTACTTGGGAGTGATTTTCAAGCATCTCCAAAGTACATTTTCGGTGTTTCCAAGTACTTGGGAGTGATTTTCAAGCATCTCCAACGTACATTTTCGGTGTTTCCAAGTACTTGGGAGTGATTTTCAAGCATCTCCAAAGTACATTTTCGGTGTTTCCAAGTACTTGGGAGTGATTTTCAAGCATCTCCAAAGTACATTTTCGGTGTTTCCAAGTACTTGGGAGTGATTTTCAAGCATCTCCAAAGTACATTTTCGGTGTTTCCAAGTACTTGGGAGTGATTTTCAAGCATCTCCAAAGTACATTTTCGGTGTTTCCAAGTACTTGGGAGTGATTTTCAAGCATCTCCAACGTACATTTTCGGTGTTTCCAAGTACTTGGGAGTGATTTTCAAGCATCTCCAAAGTACATTTTCGGTGTTTCCAAGTACTTGGGAGTGATTTTCAAGCATCTCCAAAGTACATTTTCGGTGTTTCCAAGTACTTGGGAGTGATTTTCAAGCATCTCCAAAGTACATTTTCGGTGTTTCCAAGTACTTGGGAGTGATTTTCAAGCATCTCCAAAGTACATTTTCGGTGTTTCCAACTACTTGGGAGTGATTTTCAAGCATCTCCAACGTACATTTTCGGTGTTTCCAAGTACTTGGGAGTGATTTTCAAGCATCTCCAAAGTACATTTTCGGTGTTTCCAAGTACTTGGGAGTGATTTTCAAGCATCTCCAAAGTACATTTTCGGTGTTTCCAAGTACTTGGGAGTGATTTTCAAGCATCTCCAAAGTACATTTTCGGTGTTTCCAACTACTTGGGAGTGATTTTCAAGCATCTCCAACGTACATTTTCGGTGTTTCCAAGTACTTGGGAGTGATTTTCAAGCATCTCCAAAGTACATTTTCGGTGTTTCCAAGTACTTGGGAGTGATTTTCAAGCATCTCCAAAGTACATTTTCGGTGTTTCCAAGTACTTGGGAGTGATTTTCAAGCATCTCCAAAGTACATTTTCAGTGTTTCACTCCCAAGTACCTGGAAACACCGTAAATGTACGTTGGAGATGCTTGAAAATCACTCCCAAGTACTTGGAAACGTAAATATCTCCCAAACTAGAAGAGCTAGAAGGCTGCCAAGTGCATCAAACGAAAGGAAATTAAATTTCAAACCAAAAACATGTTTAGCAAATTAACGGAAGGACGAAAGACAAAAAAGTTATAAGCGTTTGAAGGTGCAATTGAACCCTTGCACCTTCAAACGCTTATAACTTTGTTGTCTTTCGTCCGATCTTCGATTTGACCCCCATGTTTGGTGTCGCAAATTTAATTTCCTTTCGATTGGTGCCAAAAGCGTCCTTCTAGCTCTCCTGGTTTTCGAGATATTCACGTTTTGTCGAAGACCTCTTTTTTTAACTTGTTCTTCTTCTTTTTGAACCCTTGCACCTTCAAACGCATATAACTTCGCTCTCTTTCGACCAATCCGTGATTTTTTTCCTTTTATATTGTGTAGAATTTAATTACCTTTCGTTTGATGCCCCGGGCGTCCTCCTAGCTCTTCTAGTTTTCGAGATATTCACGTTTTGCCGAAGACCTTTTTTCTCTACTTCTTCTTGAAGAAAGACTTAGTATAATTTACAACTCTCCCTAAAACCGGTACAGCTTGCGCTTACCTATAGAAACCGGTCCCTTCACGCCTTACCATGGCCACTTTTTCCAACCCGTGCACCTTCAAACGCTTATAACTTTTTTGTCTTTCGTCCTATCGTTAATTTGCTAAACATGTTTTTTGTTTGAAATTTAATTTCCTTTCGTTTGATGCACATGGCATCCTTCTCGCTCTTCTAGTTTGGGAGATACTTACGTTTCCAAGTACTTGGGAGTGATTTTCAAGCATCTCCAAAGTACATTTTCGGTGTTTCCAAGTACTTGGGAGTGATTTTCAAGCATCTCCAAAATACATTTTCGGTGTTTCCAAGTACTTGGGAGTGATTTTCAAGCATCTCCAAAGTACATTTTCGGTGTTTCCAAGTACTTGGGAGTGATTTTCAAGCATCTCCAACGTACATTTTCGGTGTTTCCAAGTACTTGGGAGTGATTTTCAAGCATCTCCAAAGTACATTTTCGGTGTTTCCAAGTACTTGGGAGTGATTTTCAAGCATCTCCAAAGTACATTTTCGGTGTTTCCAAGTACTTGGGAGTGATTTTCAAGCATCTCCAAAGTACATTTTCGGTGTTTCCAAGTACTTGGGAGTGATTTTCAAGCATCTCCAAAGTACATTTTCGGTGTTTCCAAGTACTTGGGAGTGATTTTCAAGCATCTCCAACGTACATTTTCGGTGTTTCCAAGTACTTGGGAGTGATTTTCAAGCATCTCCAAAGTACATTTTCGGTGTTTCCAAGTACTTGGGAGTGATTTTCAAGCATCTCCAAAGTACATTTTCGGTGTTTCCAAGTACTTGGGAGTGATTTTCAAGCATCTCCAAAGTACATTTTCGGTGTTTCCAAGTACTTGGGAGTGATTTTCAAGCATCTCCAAAGTACATTTTCGGTGTTTCCAACTACTTGGGAGTGATTTTCAAGCATCTCCAACGTACATTTTCGGTGTTTCCAAGTACTTGGGAGTGATTTTCAAGCATCTCCAAAGTACATTTTCGGTGTTTCCAAGTACTTGGGAGTGATTTTCAAGCATCTCCAAAGTACATTTTCGGTGTTTCCAAGTACTTGGGAGTGATTTTCAAGCATCTCCAAAGTACATTTTCGGTGTTTCCAACTACTTGGGAGTGATTTTCAAGCATCTCCAACGTACATTTTCGGTGTTTCCAAGTACTTGGGAGTGATTTTCAAGCATCTCCAAAGTACATTTTCGGTGTTTCCAAGTACTTGGGAGTGATTTTCAAGCATCTCCAAAGTACATTTTCGGTGTTTCCAAGTACTTGGGAGTGATTTTCAAGCATCTCCAAAGTACATTTTCAGTGTTCCCAAGTACTTGGAAACACCGAAAATGTACTTTGGAGATGCTTGAAAATCACTCCCAAGTACTTGGAAACGTAAATATCTCCCAAACTAGAAGAGCTAGAAGGCTGCCAAGTGCATCAAACGAAAGGAAATTAAATTTCAAACCAAAAACATGTTTAGCAAATTAACGGAAGGACGAAAGACAAAAAAGTTATAAGCGTTTGAAGGTGCAATTGAACCCTTGCACCTTCAAACGCTTATAACTTTGTTGTCTTTCGTCCGATCTTCGATTTGACCCCCATGTTTGGTGTCGCAAATTTAATTTCCTTTCGATTGGTGCCAAAAGCGTCCTTCTAGCTCTCCTGGTTTTCGAGATATTCACGTTTTGTCGAAGACCTCTTTTTTTAACTTGTTCTTCTTCTTTTTGAACCCTTGCACCTTCAAACGCATATAACTTCGCTCTCTTTCGACCAATCCGTGATTTTTTTCCTTTTATATTGTGTAGAATTTAATTACCTTTCGTTTGATGCCCCGGGCGTCCTCCTAGCTCTTCTAGTTTTCGAGATATTCACGTTTTGCCGAAGACCTTTTTTCTCTACTTCTTCTTGAAGAAAGACTTAGTATAATTTACAACTCTCCCTAAAACCGGTACAGCTTGCGCTTACCTATAGAAACCGGTCCCTTCACGCCTTACCATGGCCACTTTTTCCAACCCGTGCACCTTCAAACGCTTATAACTTTTTTGTCTTTCGTCCTATCGTTAATTTGCTAAACATGTTTTTTGTTTGAAATTTAATTTCCTTTCGTTTGATGCACATGGCATCCTTCTCGCTCTTCTAGTTTGGGAGATACTTACGTTTCCAAGTACTTGGGAGTGATTTTCAAGCATCTCCAAAGTACATTTTCGGTGTTTCCAAGTACTTGGGAGTGATTTTCAAGCATCTCCAAAATACATTTTCGGTGTTTCCAAGTACTTGGGAGTGATTTTCAAGCATCTCCAAAGTACATTTTCGGTGTTTCCAAGTACTTGGGAGTGATTTTCAAGCATCTCCAACGTACATTTTCGGTGTTTCCAAGTACTTGGGAGTGATTTTCAAGCATCTCCAAAGTACATTTTCGGTGTTTCCAAGTACTTGGGAGTGATTTTCAAGCATCTCCAAAGTACATTTTCGGTGTTTCCAAGTACTTGGGAGTGATTTTCAAGCATCTCCAAAGTACATTTTCGGTGTTTCCAAGTACTTGGGAGTGATTTTCAAGCATCTCCAAAGTACATTTTCGGTGTTTCCAAGTACTTGGGAGTGATTTTCAAGCATCTCCAACGTACATTTTCGGTGTTTCCAAGTACTTGGGAGTGATTTTCAAGCATCTCCAAAGTACATTTTCGGTGTTTCCAAGTACTTGGGAGTGATTTTCAAGCATCTCCAAAGTACATTTTCGGTGTTTCCAAGTACTTGGGAGTGATTTTCAAGCATCTCCAAAGTACATTTTCGGTGTTTCCAAGTACTTGGGAGTGATTTTCAAGCATCTCCAAAGTACATTTTCGGTGTTTCCAACTACTTGGGAGTGATTTTCAAGCATCTCCAACGTACATTTTCGGTGTTTCCAAGTACTTGGGAGTGATTTTCAAGCATCTCCAAAGTACATTTTCGGTGTTTCCAAGTACTTGGGAGTGATTTTCAAGCATCTCCAAAGTACATTTTCGGTGTTTCCAAGTACTTGGGAGTGATTTTCAAGCATCTCCAAAGTACATTTTCGGTGTTTCCAACTACTTGGGAGTGATTTTCAAGCATCTCCAACGTACATTTTCGGTGTTTCCAAGTACTTGGGAGTGATTTTCAAGCATCTCCAAAGTACATTTTCGGTGTTTCCAAGTACTTGGGAGTGATTTTCAAGCATCTCCAAAGTACATTTTCGGTGTTTCCAAGTACTTGGGAGTGATTTTCAAGCATCTCCAAAATACATTTTCGGTGTTTCCAAGTACTTGGGAGTGATTTTCAAGCATCTCCAAAGTACATTTTCGGTGTTTCCAAGTACTTGGGAGTGATTTTCAAGCATCTCCAACGTACATTTTCGGTGTTTCCAAGTACTTGGGAGTGATTTTCAAGCATCTCCAAAGTACATTTTCGGTGTTTCCAAGTACTTGGGAGTGATTTTCAAGCATCTCCAAAGTACATTTTCGGTGTTTCCAAGTACTTGGGAGTGATTTTCAAGCATCTCCAAAGTACATTTTCGGTGTTTCCAAGTACTTGGGAGTGATTTTCAAGCATCTCCAAAGTACATTTTCGGTGTTTCCAAGTACTTGGGAGTGATTTTCAAGCATCTCCAAAGTACATTTTCGGTGTTTCCAAGTACTTGGGAGTGATTTTCAAGCATCTCCAACGTACATTTTCGGTGTTTCCAAGTACTTGGGAGTGATTTTCAAGCATCTCCAAAGTACATTTTCGGTGTTTCCAAGTACTTGGGAGTGATTTTCAAGCATCTCCAAAGTACATTTTCGGTGTTTTCAAGTACTTGGGAGTGATTTTCAAGCATCTCCAAAGTACATTTTCGGTCTTTCCAAGTACTTGGGAGTGATTTTCAAGCATCTCCAAAGTACATTTTCGGTGTTTCCAAGTACTTGGGAGTGATTTCAAGCATCTCCAAAGTACATTTTCGGTGTTTCCAAGTACTTGGGTGTGATTTTCAAGCATCTCCAAAGTACATTTTCGGTGTTTCCAAGTACTTGGGAGTGATTTTCAAGCATCTCCAAAGTACATTTTCGGTGTTTCCAAGTACTTGGGAGTGATTTCAAGCATCTCCAAAGTACATTTTCAGTGTTTCCAAGTACTTGGGAGTGATTTTCAAGCATCTCCAAAGTACATTTTCGGTGTTTCCAAGTACTTGGGAGTGATTTCAAGCATCTCCAAAGTACATTTTCGGTGTTTCCAAGTACTTGGGAGTGATTTCAAGCATCTCCAAAGTACATTTTCGGTGTTTCCAAGTACTTGGGAGTGATTTTCAAGCATCTCCAAAGTACATTTTCGGTGTTTTCAAGTACTTGGGAGTGTCGCAAATTTAATTTCCTTTCGATTGGTGAAAAAAGCGTCCTTCTAGCTCAACTAGTCTCGGAGATATTAACGTTTTTTTCATGTAAAGCGCTTTTCAAACCCTTGCACCTTCAAACGCTTATAACTTTGTTGTCTTTCGTCCGATCTTCGATTTGACCCCCATGTTTGGTGTCGCAAATTTAATTTCCTTTCGATTGGTGCCAAAAGCGTCCTTCTAGCTCTCCTGGTTTTCGAGATATTCACGTTTTGTCGAAGACCTCTTTTTTTAACTTGTTCTTCTTCTTTTTGAACCCTTGCACCTTCAAACGCATATAACTTCGCTCTCTTTCGACCAATCCGTGATTTTTTTCCTTTTATATTGTGTAGAATTTAATTACCTTTCGTTTGATGCCCCGGGCGTCCTCCTAGCTCTTCTAGTTTTCGAGATATTCACGTTTTGCCGAAGACCTTTTTTCTCTACTTCTTCTTGAAGAAAGACTTAGTATAATTTACAACTCTCCCTAAAACCGGTACAGCTTGCGCTTACCTATAGAAACCGGTCCCTTCACGCCTTACCATGGCCACTTTTTCCAACCCGTGCACCTTCAAACGCTTATAACTTTTTTGTCTTTCGTCTATCGTTAATTTGCTAAACATGTTTTTTGTTTGAAATTTAATTTCCTTTCGTTTGATGCACATGGCATCCTTCTCGCTCTTCTAGTTTGGGAGATACTTACGTTTCCAAGTACTTGGGAGTGATTTTCAAGCATCTCCAAAGTACATTTTCGGTGTTTCCAAGTACTTGGGAGTGATTTTCAAGCATCTCCAAAATACATTTTCGGTGTTTCCAAGTACTTGGGAGTGATTTTCAAGCATCTCCAAAGTACATTTTCGGTGTTTCCAAGTACTTGGGAGTGATTTTCAAGCATCTCCAACGTACATTTTCGGTGTTTCCAAGTACTTGGGAGTGATTTTCAAGCATCTCCAAAGTACATTTTCGGTGTTTCCAAGTACTTGGGAGTGATTTTCAAGCATCTCCAAAGTACATTTTCGGTGTTTCCAAGTACTTGGGAGTGATTTTCAAGCATCTCCAAAGTACATTTTCGGTGTTTCCAAGTACTTGGGAGTGATTTTCAAGCATCTCCAAAGTACATTTTCGGTGTTTCCAACTACTTGGGAGTGATTTTCAAGCATCTCCAACGTACATTTTCGGTGTTTCCAAGTACTTGGGAGTGATTTTCAAGCATCTCCAAAGTACATTTTCGGTGTTTCCAAGTACTTGGGAGTGATTTTCAAGCATCTCCAAAGTACATTTTCGGTCTTTCCAAGTACTTGGGAGTGATTTTCAAGCATCTCCAAAGTACATTTTCGGTGTTTCCAACTACTTGGGAGTGATTTTCAAGCATCTCCAACGTACATTTTCGGTGTTTCCAAGTACTTGGGAGTGATTTTCAAGCATCTCCAAAGTACATTTTCGGTCTTTCCAAGTACTTGGGAGTGATTTTCAAGCATCTCCAAAGTACATTTTCGGTGTTTCCAAGTACTTGGGAGTGATTTTCAAGCATCTCCAAAGTACATTTTCAGTGTTTCCAAGTACTTGGAAACACCGTAAATGTACGTTGGAGATGCTTGAAAATCACTCCCAAGTACTTGGAAACGTAAATATCTCCCAAACTAGAAGAGCTAGAAGGCTGCCAAGTGCATCAAACGAAAGGAAATTAAATTTCAAACCAAAAACATGTTTAGCAAATTAACGGAAGGACGAAAGACAAAAAAGTTATAAGCGTTTGAAGGTGCAATTGAACCCTTGCACCTTCAAACGCTTATAACTTTGTTGTCTTTCGTCCGATCTTCGATTTGACCCCCATGTTTGGTGTCGCAAATTTAATTTCCTTTCGATTGGTGCCAAAAGCGTCCTTCTAGCTCTCCTGGTTTTCGAGATATTCACGTTTTGTCGAAGACCTCTTTTTTTAACTTGTTCTTCTTCTTTTTGAACCCTTGCACCTTCAAACGCATATAACTTCGCTCTCTTTCGACCAATCCGTGATTTTTTTCCTTTTATATTGTGTAGAATTTAATTACCTTTCGTTTGATGCCCCGGGCGTCCTCCTAGCTCTTCTAGTTTTCGAGATATTCACGTTTTGCCGAAGACCTTTTTTCTCTACTTCTTCTTGAAGAAAGACTTAGTATAATTTACAACTCTCCCTAAAACCGGTACAGCTTGCGCTTACCTATAGAAACCGGTCCCTTCACGCCTTACCATGGCCACTTTTTCCAACCCGTGCACCTTCAAACGCTTATAACTTTTTTGTCTTTCGTCCTATCGTTAATTTGCTAAACATGTTTTTTGTTTGAAATTTAATTTCCTTTCGTTTGATGCACATGGCATCCTTCTCGCTCTTCTAGTTTGGGAGATACTTACGTTTCCAAGTACTTGGGAGTGATTTTCAAGCATCTCCAAAGTACATTTTCGGTGTTTCCAAGTACTTGGGAGTGATTTTCAAGCATCTCCAAAATACATTTTCGGTGTTTCCAAGTACTTGGGAGTGATTTTCAAGCATCTCCAAAGTACATTTTCGGTGTTTCCAAGTACTTGGGAGTGATTTTCAAGCATCTCCAACGTACATTTTCGGTGTTTCCAAGTACTTGGGAGTGATTTTCAAGCATCTCCAAAGTACATTTTCGGTGTTTCCAAGTACTTGGGAGTGATTTTCAAGCATCTCCAAAGTACATTTTCGGTGTTTCCAAGTACTTGGGAGTGATTTTCAAGCATCTCCAAAGTACATTTTCGGTGTTTCCAAGTACTTGGGAGTGATTTTCAAGCATCTCCAAAGTACATTTTCGGTGTTTCCAAGTACTTGGGAGTGATTTTCAAGCATCTCCAACGTACATTTTCGGTGTTTCCAAGTACTTGGGAGTGATTTTCAAGCATCTCCAAAGTACATTTTCGGTGTTTCCAAGTACTTGGGAGTGATTTTCAAGCATCTCCAAAGTACATTTTCGGTGTTTCCAAGTACTTGGGAGTGATTTTCAAGCATCTCCAAAGTACATTTTCGGTGTTTCCAAGTACTTGGGAGTGATTTTCAAGCATCTCCAAAGTACATTTTCGGTGTTTCCAACTACTTGGGAGTGATTTTCAAGCATCTCCAACGTACATTTTCGGTGTTTCCAAGTACTTGGGAGTGATTTTCAAGCATCTCCAAAGTACATTTTCGGTGTTTCCAAGTACTTGGGAGTGATTTTCAAGCATCTCCAAAGTACATTTTCGGTGTTTCCAAGTACTTGGGAGTGATTTTCAAGCATCTCCAAAGTACATTTTCGGTGTTTCCAACTACTTGGGAGTGATTTTCAAGCATCTCCAACGTACATTTTCGGTGTTTCCAAGTACTTGGGAGTGATTTTCAAGCATCTCCAAAGTACATTTTCGGTGTTTCCAAGTACTTGGGAGTGATTTTCAAGCATCTCCAAAGTACATTTTCGGTGTTTCCAAGTACTTGGGAGTGATTTTCAAGCATCTCCAAAGTACATCTTCGGTGTTTCCAAGTACTTGGAAACACCGAAAATGTACGTTGGAGATGCTTGAAAATCACTCCCAAGTACTTGGAAACGTAAATATCTCCCAAACTAGAAGAGCTAGAAGGCTGCCAAGTGCATCAAACGAAAGGAAATTAAATTTCAAACCAAAAACATGTTTAGCAAATTAACGGAAGGACGAAAGACAAAAAAGTTATAAGCGTTTGAAGGTGCAATTGAACCCTTGCACCTTCAAACGCTTATAACTTTGTTGTCTTTCGTCCGATCTTCGATTTGACCCCCATGTTTGGTGTCGCAAATTTAATTTCCTTTCGATTGGTGCCAAAAGCGTCCTTCTAGCTCTCCTGGTTTTCGAGATATTCACGTTTTGTCGAAGACCTCTTTTTTTAACTTGTTCTTCTTCTTTTTGAACCCTTGCACCTTCAAACGCATATAACTTCGCTCTCTTTCGACCAATCCGTGATTTTTTTCCTTTTATATTGTGTAGAATTTAATTACCTTTCGTTTGATGCCCCGGGCGTCCTCCTAGCTCTTCTAGTTTTCGAGATATTCACGTTTTGCCGAAGACCTTTTTTCTCTACTTCTTCTTGAAGAAAGACTTAGTATAATTTACAACTCTCCCTAAAACCGGTACAGCTTGCGCTTACCTATAGAAACCGGTCCCTTCACGCCTTACCATGGCCACTTTTTCCAACCCGTGCACCTTCAAACGCTTATAACTTTTTTGTCTTTCGTCCTATCGTTAATTTGCTAAACATGTTTTTTGTTTGAAATTTAATTTCCTTTCGTTTGATGCACATGGCATCCTTCTCGCTCTTCTAGTTTGGGAGATACTTACGTTTCCAAGTACTTGGGAGTGATTTTCAAGCATCTCCAAAGTACATTTTCGGTGTTTCCAAGTACTTGGGAGTGATTTTCAAGCATCTCCAAAATACATTTTCGGTGTTTCCAAGTACTTGGGAGTGATTTTCAAGCATCTCCAAAGTACATTTTCGGTGTTTCCAAGTACTTGGGAGTGATTTTCAAGCATCTCCAACGTACATTTTCGGTGTTTCCAAGTACTTGGGAGTGATTTTCAAGCATCTCCAAAGTACATTTTCGGTGTTTCCAAGTACTTGGGAGTGATTTTCAAGCATCTCCAAAGTACATTTTCGGTGTTTCCAAGTACTTGGGAGTGATTTTCAAGCATCTCCAAAGTACATTTTCGGTGTTTCCAAGTACTTGGGAGTGATTTTCAAGCATCTCCAAAGTACATTTTCGGTGTTTCCAAGTACTTGGGAGTGATTTTCAAGCATCTCCAACGTACATTTTCGGTGTTTCCAACTACTTGGGAGTGATTTTCAAGCATCTCCAACGTACATTTTCGGTGTTTCCAAGTACTTGGGAGTGATTTTCAAGCATCTCCAAAGTACATTTTCGGTGTTTCCAAGTACTTGGGAGTGATTTTCAAGCATCTCCAAAGTACATTTTCGGTGTTTCCAAGTACTTGGGAGTGATTTTCAAGCATCTCCAAAGTACATTTTCGGTGTTTCCAACTACTTGGGAGTGATTTTCAAGCATCTCCAACGTACATTTTCGGTGTTTCCAAGTACTTGGGAGTGATTTTCAAGCATCTCCAAAGTACATTTTCGGTGTTTCCAAGTACTTGGGAGTGATTTTCAAGCATCTCCAAAGTACATTTTCGGTGTTTCCAAGTACTTGGGAGTGATTTTCAAGCATCTCCAAAGTACATTTTCAGTGTTTCACTCCCAAGTACCTGGAAACACCGTAAATGTACGTTGGAGATGCTTGAAAATCACTCCCAAGTACTTGGAAACGTAAATATCTCCCAAACTAGAAGAGCTAGAAGGCTGCCAAGTGCATCAAACGAAAGGAAATTAAATTTCAAACCAAAAACATGTTTAGCAAATTAACGGAAGGACGAAAGACAAAAAAGTTATAAGCGTTTGAAGGTGCAATTGAACCCTTGCACCTTCAAACGCTTATAACTTTGTTGTCTTTCGTCCGATCTTCGATTTGACCCCCATGTTTGGTGTCGCAAATTTAATTTCCTTTCGATTGGTGCCAAAAGCGTCCTTCTAGCTCTCCTGGTTTTCGAGATATTCACGTTTTGTCGAAGACCTCTTTTTTTAACTTGTTCTTCTTCTTTTTGAACCCTTGCACCTTCAAACGCATATAACTTCGCTCTCTTTCGACCAATCCGTGATTTTTTTCCTTTTATATTGTGTAGAATTTAATTACCTTTCGTTTGATGCCCCGGGCGTCCTCCTAGCTCTTCTAGTTTTCGAGATATTCACGTTTTGCCGAAGACCTTTTTTCTCTACTTCTTCTTGAAGAAAGACTTAGTATAATTTACAACTCTCCCTAAAACCGGTACAGCTTGCGCTTACCTATAGAAACCGGTCCCTTCACGCCTTACCATGGCCACTTTTTCCAACCCGTGCACCTTCAAACGCTTATAACTTTTTTGTCTTTCGTCCTATCGTTAATTTGCTAAACATGTTTTTTGTTTGAAATTTAATTTCCTTTCGTTTGATGCACATGGCATCCTTCTCGCTCTTCTAGTTTGGGAGATACTTACGTTTCCAAGTACTTGGGAGTGATTTTCAAGCATCTCCAAAGTACATTTTCGGTGTTTCCAAGTACTTGGGAGTGATTTTCAAGCATCTCCAAAATACATTTTCGGTGTTTCCAAGTACTTGGGAGTGATTTTCAAGCATCTCCAAAGTACATTTTCGGTGTTTCCAAGTACTTGGGAGTGATTTTCAAGCATCTCCAACGTACATTTTCGGTGTTTCCAAGTACTTGGGAGTGATTTTCAAGCATCTCCAAAGTACATTTTCGGTGTTTCCAAGTACTTGGGAGTGATTTTCAAGCATCTCCAAAGTACATTTTCGGTGTTTCCAAGTACTTGGGAGTGATTTTCAAGCATCTCCAAAGTACATTTTCGGTGTTTCCAAGTACTTGGGAGTGATTTTCAAGCATCTCCAAAATACATTTTCGGTGTTTCCAAGTACTTGGGAGTGATTTTCAAGCATCTCCAAAGTACATTTTCGGTGTTTCCAACTACTTGGGAGTGATTTTCAAGCATCTCCAACGTACATTTTCGGTGTTTCCAAGTACTTGGGAGTGATTTTCAAGCATCTCCAAAGTACATTTTCGGTGTTTCCAAGTACTTGGGAGTGATTTTCAAGCATCTCCAAAGTACATTTTCGGTGTTTCCAAGTACTTGGGAGTGATTTTCAAGCATCTCCAAAGTACATTTTCGGTGTTTCCAAGTACTTGGGAGTGATTTTCAAGCATCTCCAAAGTACATTTTCGGTGTTTCCAAGTACTTGGGAGTGATTTTCAAGCATCTCCAAAGTACATTTTCGGTGTTTCCAAGTACTTGGGAGTGATTTTCAAGCATCTCCAAAGTACATTTTCGGTGTTTCCAAGTACTTGGGAGTGATTTTCAAGCATCTCCAAAGTACATTTTCGGTGTTTCCAACTACTTGGGAGTGATTTTCAAGCATCTCCAAAGTACATTTTCGGTGTTTCCAACTACTTGGGAGTGATTTTCAAGCATCTCCAAAGTACATTTTCGGTGTTTCCAAGTACTTGGGAGTGATTTTCAAGCATCTCCAAAGTACATTTTCGGTGTTTCCAAGTACTTGGGAGTGATTTTCAAGCATCTCCAACGTACATTTTCGGTGTTTCCAAGTACTTTGGAGTGATTTTCAAGCATATCCAAAGTACATTTTCGGTGTTTCCTAGTACTTGGGAGTGATTTTCAAGCATCTCCAACGTACATTTTCGGTGTTTCCAAGTACTTGGGAGTGATTTTCAAGCATCTCCAAAGTACATTTTCGGTGTTTCCAAGTACTTGGGAGTGATTTTCAAGCATCTCCAAAGTACATTTTCGGTGTTTCCAAGTACTTGGGAGTGATTTTCAAGCATCTCCAAAGTACATTTTCGGTGTTTCCAAGTACTTGGGAGTGATTTTCAAGCATCTCCAAAGTACATTTTCGGTGTTTCCAAGTACTTGGGAGTGATTTTCAAGCATCTCCAAAGTACATTTTCGGTGTTTCCAACTACTTGGGAGTGATTTTCAAGCATCTCCAACGTACATTTTCGGTGTTTCCAAGTACTTGGGAGTGATTTTCAAGCATCTCCAAAGTACATTTTCGGTGTTTCCAACTACTTGGGAGTGATTTTCAAGCATCTCCAAAGTACATTTTCGGTGTTTCCAACTACTTGGGAGTGATTTTCAAGCATCTCCAAAGTACATTTTCGGTGTTTCCAAGTACTTGGGAGTGATTTTCAAGCATCTCCAAAGTACATTTTCGGTGTTTCCAAGTACTTGGGAGTGATTTTCAAGCATCTCCAACGTACATTTTCGGTGTTTCCAAGTACTTGGGAGTGATTTTCAAGCATCTCCAAAGTACATTTTCGGTGTTTCCAAGTACTTGGGAGTGATTTTCAAGCATCTCCAAAGTACATTTTCGGTGTTTCCAACTACTTGGGAGTGATTTTCAAGCATCTCCAACGTACATTTTCGGTGTTTCCAAGTACTTGGGAGTGATTTTCAAGCATCTCCAAAGTACATTTTCGGTGTTTCCAAGTACTTGGGAGTGATTTTCAAGCATCTCCAAAGTACATTTTCGGTGTTTCCAAGTACTTGGGAGTGATTTTCAAGCATCTCCAACGTACATTTTCGGTGTTTCCAAGTACTTGGGAGTGATTTTCAAGCATCTCCAAAGTACATTTTCGGTGTTTCCAAGTACTTGGGAGTGATTTTCAAGCATCTCCAAAGTACATTTTCGGTGTTTCCAAGTACTTGGGAGTGATTTTCAAGCATCTCCAAAGTACATTTTCGGTGTTTCCAAGTACTTGGGAGTGATTTTCAAGCATCTCCAAAGTACATTTTCGGTGTTTCCAAGTACTTGGGAGTGATTTTCAAGCATCTCCAAAGTACATTTTCGGTGTTTCCAACTACTTGGGAGTGATTTTCAAGCATCTCCAACGTACATTTTCGGTGTTTCCAAGTACTTGGGAGTGATTTTCAAGCATCTCCAAAGTACATTTTCGGTGTTTCCAAGTACTTGGGAGTGATTTTCAAGCATCTCCAAAGTACATTTTCGGTGTTTCCAAGTACTTGGGAGTGATTTTCAAGCATCTCCAACGTACATTTTCGGTGTTTCCAAGTACTTGGGAGTGATTTTCAAGCATCTCCAAAGTACATTTTCGGTGTTTCCAAGTACTTGGGAGTGATTTTCAAGCATCTCCAAAGTACATTTTCGGTGTTTCCAAGTACTTGGGAGTGATTTTCAAGCATCTCCAAAGTACATTTTCGGTGTTTCCAAGTACTTGGGAGTGATTTTCAAGCATCTCCAAAGTACATTTTCGGTGTTTCCAAGTACTTGGGAGTGATTTTCAAGCATCTCCAACGTACATTTTCGGTGTTTCCAAGTACTTGGGAGTGATTTTCAAGCATCTCCAAAGTACATTTTCGGTGTTTCCAAGTACTTGGGAGTGATTTTCAAGCATCTCCAAAGTACATTTTCGGTGTTTCCAACTACTTGGGAGTGATTTTCAAGCATCTCCAAAGTACATTTTCGGTGTTTCCAAGTACTTGGGAGTGATTTTCAAGCATCTCCAACGTACATTTTCGGTGTTTCCAAGTACTTGGGAGTGATTTTCAAGCATCTCCAAAGTACATTTTCGGTGTTTCCAAGTACTTGGGAGTGATTTTCAAGCATCTCCAAAGTACATTTTCGGTGTTTCCAAGTACTTGGGAGTGATTTTCAAGCATCTCCAAAGTACATTTTCGGTGTTTCCAAGTACTTGGGAGTGATTTTCAAGCATCTCCAAAGTACATTTTCGGTGTTTCCAAGTACTTGGGAGTGATTTTCAAGCATCTCCAACGTACATTTTCGGTGTTTCCAAGTACTTGGGAGTGATTTTCAAGCATCTCCAAAGTACATTTTCGGTGTTTCCAAGTACTTGGGAGTGATTTTCAAGCATCTCCAAAGTACATTTTCGGTGTTTCCAAGTACTTGGGAGTGATTTTCAAGCATCTCCAAAGTACATTTTCGGTGTTTCCAAGTACTTGGGAGTGATTTTCAAGCATCTCCAAAGTACATTTTCGGTGTTTCCAAGTACTTGGGAGTGATTTTCAAGCATCTCCAAAGTACATTTTCGGTGTTTCCAAGTACTTGGGAGTGATTTTCAAGCATCTCCAACGTACATTTTCGGTGTTTCCAAGTACTTGGGAGTGATTTTCAAGCATCTCCAAAGTACATTTTCGGTGTTTCCAAGTACTTGGGAGTGATTTTCAAGCATCTCCAAAGTACATTTTCGGTGTTTCCAAGTACTTGGGAGTGATTTTCAAGCATCTCCAAAGTACATTTTCGGTGTTTCCAAGTACTTGGGAGTGATTTTCAAGCATCTCCAAAGTACATTTTCGGTGTTTCCAACTACTTGGGAGTGATTTTCAAGCATCTCCAACGTACATTTTCGGTGTTTCCAAGTACTTGGGAGTGATTTTCAAGCATCTCCAAAGTACATTTTCGGTGTTTCCAAGTACTTGGGAGTGATTTTCAAGCATCTCCAAAGTACATTTTCGGTGTTTCCAAGTACTTGGGAGTGATTTTCAAGCATCTCCAAAGTACATTTTCGGTGTTTCCAAGTACTTGGGAGTGATTTTCAAGCATCTCCAAAGTACATTTTCGGTGTTTCCAAGTACTTGGGAGTGATTTTCAAGCATCTCCAAAGTACATTTTCGGTGTTTCCAAGTACTTGGGAGTGATTTTCAAGCATCTCCAACGTACATTTTCGGTGTTTCCAAGTACTTGGGAGTGATTTTCAAGCATCTCCAAAGTACATTTTCGGTGTTTCCAAGTACTTGGGAGTGATTTTCAAGCATCTCCAAAGTACATTTTCGGTGTTTCCAAGTACTTGGGAGTGATTTTCAAGCATCTCCAACGTACATTTTCGGTGTTTCCAAGTACTTGGGAGTGATTTTCAAGCATCTCCAAAGTACATTTTCGGTGTTTCCAAGTACTTGGGAGTGATTTTCAAGCATCTCCAAAGTACATTTTCGGTGTTTCCAAGTACTTGGGAGTGATTTTCAAGCATCTCCAAAGTACATTTTCGGTGTTTCCAAGTACTTGGGAGTGATTTTCAAGCATCTCCAAAGTACATTTTCGGTGTTTCCAACTACTTGGGAGTGATTTTCAAGCATCTCCAAAGTACATTTTCGGTGTTTCCAACTACTTGGGAGTGATTTTCAAGCATCTCCAAAGTACATTTTCGGTGTTTCCAAGTACTTGGGAGTGATTTTCAAGCATCTCCAAAGTACATTTTCGGTGTTTCCAAGTACTTGGGAGTGATTTTCAAGCATCTCCAAAGTACATTTTCGGTGTTTCCAAGTACTTGGGAGTGATTTTCAAGCATCTCCAAAGTACATTTTCGGTGTTTCCAACTACTTGGGAGTGATTTTCAAGCATCTCCAACGTACATTTTCGGTGTTTCCAAGTACTTGGGAGTGATTTTCAAGCATCTCCAAAGTACATTTTCGGTGTTTCCAAGTACTTGGGAGTGATTTTCAAGCATCTCCAAAGTACATTTTCGGTGTTTCCAACTACTTGGGAGTGATTTTCAAGCATCTCCAACGTACATTTTCGGTGTTTCCAAGTACTTGGGAGTGATTTTCAAGCATCTCCAAAGTACATTTTCGGTGTTTCCAACTACTTGGGAGTGATTTTCAAGCATCTCCAAAGTACATTTTCGGTGTTTCCAACTACTTGGGAGTGATTTTCAAGCATCTCCAAAGTACATTTTCGGTGTTTCCAAGTACTTGGGAGTGATTTTCAAGCATCTCCAAAGTACATTTTCGGTGTTTCCAAGTACTTGGGAGTGATTTTCAAGCATCTCCAACGTACATTTTCGGTGTTTCCAAGTACTTGGGAGTGATTTTCAAGCATCTCCAAAGTACATTTTCGGTGTTTCCAAGTACTTGGGAGTGATTTTCAAGCATCTCCAAAGTACATTTTCGGTGTTTCCAACTACTTGGGAGTGATTTTCAAGCATCTCCAACGTACATTTTCGGTGTTTCCAAGTACTTGGGAGTGATTTTCAAGCATCTCCAAAGTACATTTTCGGTGTTTCCAAGTACTTGGGAGTGATTTTCAAGCATCTCCAAAGTACATTTTCGGTGTTTCCAAGTACTTGGGAGTGATTTTCAAGCATCTCCAACGTACATTTTCGGTGTTTCCAAGTACTTGGGAGTGATTTCAAGCATCTCCAAAGTACATTTTCGGTGTTTCCAAGTACTTGGGAGTGATTTTCAAGCATCTCCAAAGTACATTTTCGGTGTTTCCAAGTACTTGGGAGTGATTTTCAAGCATCTCCAAAGTACATTTTCGGTGTTTCCAAGTACTTGGGAGTGATTTTCAAGCATCTCCAAAGTACATTTTCGGTGTTTCCAAGTACTTGGGAGTGATTTTCAAGCATCTCCAAAGTACATTTTCGGTGTTTCCAACTACTTGGGAGTGATTTTCAAGCATCTCCAACGTACATTTCGGTGTTTCCAAGTACTTGGGAGTGATTTTCAAGCATCTCCAAAGTACATTTTCGGTGTTTCCAAGTACTTGGGAGTGATTTTCAAGCATCTCCAAAGTACATTTTCGTGTTTCCAAGTACTTGGGAGTGATTTTCAAGCATCTCCAACGTACATTTTCGGTGTTTCCAAGTACTTGGGAGTGATTTTCAAGCATCTCCAAAGTACATTTTCGGTGTTTCCAAGTACTTGGGAGTGATTTTCAAGCATCTCCAAAGTACATTTTCGGTGTTTCCAAGTACTTGGGAGTGATTTTCAAGCATCTCCAAAGTACATTTTCGGTGTTTCCAAGTACTTGGGAGTGATTTTCAAGCATCTCCAAAGTACATTTTCGGTGTTTCCAAGTACTTGGGAGTGATTTTCAAGCATCTCCAACGTACATTTTCGGTGTTTCCAAGTACTTGGGAGTGATTTTCAAGCATCTCCAAAGTACATTTTCGGTGTTTCCAAGTACTTGGGAGTGATTTTCAAGCATCTCCAAAGTACATTTTCGGTGTTTCCAACTACTTGGGAGTGATTTTCAAGCATCTCCAACGTACATTTTCGGTGTTTCCAAGTACTTGGGAGTGATTTTCAAGCATCTCCAAAGTACATTTTCGGTGTTTCCAAGTACTTGGGAGTGATTTTCAAGCATCTCCAAAGTACATTTTCGGTGTTTCCAAGTACTTGGGAGTGATTTTCAAGCATCTCCAAAGTACATTTTCGGTGTTTCCAAGTACTTGGGAGTGATTTTCAAGCATCTCCAAAGTACATTTTCGGTGTTTCCAAGTACTTGGGAGTGATTTTCAAGCATCTCCAAAGTACATTTTCGGTGTTTCCAAGTACTTGGGAGTGATTTTCAAGCATCTCCAACGTACATTTTCGGTGTTTCCAAGTACTTGGGAGTGATTTTCAAGCATCTCCAAAGTACATTTTCGGTGTTTCCAAGTACTTGGGAGTGATTTTCAAGCATCTCCAAAGTACATTTTCGGTGTTTCCAAGTACTTGGGAGTGATTTTCAAGCATCTCCAACGTACATTTTCGGTGTTTCCAAGTACTTGGGAGTGATTTTCAAGCATCTCCAAAGTACATTTTCGGTGTTTCCAAGTACTTGGGAGTGATTTTCAAGCATCTCCAAAGTACATTTTCGGTGTTTCCAAGTACTTGGGAGTGATTTTCAAGCATCTCCAAAGTACATTTTCGGTGTTTCCAAGTACTTGGGAGTGATTTTCAAGCATCTCCAAAGTACATTTTCGGTGTTTCCAACTACTTGGGAGTGATTTTCAAGCATCTCCAAAGTACATTTTCGGTGTTTCCAACTACTTGGGAGTGATTTTCAAGCATCTCCAAAGTACATTTTCGGTGTTTCCAAGTACTTGGGAGTGATTTTCAAGCATCTCCAAAGTACATTTTCGGTGTTTCCAAGTACTTGGGAGTGATTTTCAAGCATCTCCAACGTACATTTTCGGTGTTTCCAAGTACTTGGGAGTGATTTTCAAGCATCTCCAAAGTACATTTTCGGTGTTTCCAAGTACTTGGGAGTGATTTTCAAGCATCTCCAAAGTACATTTTCGGTGTTTCCAAGTACTTGGGAGTGATTTTCAAGCATCTCCAAAGTACATTTTCGGTGTTTCCAAGTACTTGGGAGTGATTTTCAAGCATCTCCAAAGTACATTTTCGGTGTTTCCAACTACTTGGGAGTGATTTTCAAGCATCTCCAACGTACATTTTCGGTGTTTCCAAGTACTTGGGAGTGATTTTCAAGCATCTCCAAAGTACATTTTCGGTGTTTCCAAGTACTTGGGAGTGATTTTCAAGCATCTCCAAAGTACATTTTCGGTGTTTCCAACTACTTGGGAGTGATTTTCAAGCATCTCCAACGTACATTTTCGGTGTTTCCAAGTACTTGGGAGTGATTTTCAAGCATCTCCAAAGTACATTTTCGGTGTTTCCAACTACTTGGGAGTGATTTTCAAGCATCTCCAAAGTACATTTTCGGTGTTTCCAACTACTTGGGAGTGATTTTCAAGCATCTCCAAAGTACATTTTCGGTGTTTCCAAGTACTTGGGAGTGATTTTCAAGCATCTCCAAAGTACATTTTCGGTGTTTCCAAGTACTTGGGAGTGATTTTCAAGCATCTCCAACGTACATTTTCGGTGTTTCCAAGTACTTGGGAGTGATTTTCAAGCATCTCCAAAGTACATTTTCGGTGTTTCCAAGTACTTGGGAGTGATTTTCAAGCATCTCCAAAGTACATTTTCGGTGTTTCCAACTACTTGGGAGTGATTTTCAAGCATCTCCAACGTACATTTTCGGTGTTTCCAAGTACTTGGGAGTGATTTTCAAGCATCTCCAAAGTACATTTTCGGTGTTTCCAAGTACTTGGGAGTGATTTTCAAGCATCTCCAAAGTACATTTTCGGTGTTTCCAAGTACTTGGGAGTGATTTTCAAGCATCTCCAACGTACATTTTCGGTGTTTCCAAGTACTTGGGAGTGATTTTCAAGCATCTCCAAAGTACATTTTCGGTGTTTCCAAGTACTTGGGAGTGATTTTCAAGCATCTCCAAAGTACATTTTCGGTGTTTCCAAGTACTTGGGAGTGATTTTCAAGCATCTCCAAAGTACATTTTCGGTGTTTCCAAGTACTTGGGAGTGATTTTCAAGCATCTCCAAAGTACATTTTCGGTGTTTCCAAGTACTTGGGAGTGATTTTCAAGCATCTCCAAAGTACATTTTCGGTGTTTCCAACTACTTGGGAGTGATTTTCAAGCATCTCCAACGTACATTTTCGGTGTTTCCAAGTACTTGGGAGTGATTTTCAAGCATCTCCAAAGTACATTTTCGGTGTTTCCAAGTACTTGGGAGTGATTTTCAAGCATCTCCAAAGTACATTTTCGGTGTTTCCAAGTACTTGGGAGTGATTTTCAAGCATCTCCAAAGTACATTTTCGGTGTTTCCAAGTACTTGGGAGTGATTTTCAAGCATCTCCAAAGTACATTTTCGGTGTTTCCAAGTACTTGGGAGTGATTTTCAAGCATCTCCAAAGTACATTTTCGGTGTTTCCAAGTACTTGGGAGTGATTTTCAAGCATCTCCAAAGTACATTTTCGGTGTTTCCAAGTACTTGGGAGTGATTTTCAAGCATCTCCAAAGTACATTTTCGGTGTTTCCAAGTACTTGGGAGTGATTTTCAAGCATCTCCAAAGTACATTTTCGGTGTTTCCAAGTACTTGGGAGTGATTTTCAAGCATCTCCAAAGTACATTTTCGGTGTTTCCAAGTACTTGGGAGTGATTTTCAAGCATCTCCAAAGTACATTTTCGGTGTTTCCAAGTACTTGGGAGTGATTTTCAAGCATCTCCAAAGTACATTTTCGGTGTTTCCAAGTACTTGGGAGTGATTTTCAAGCATCTCCAAAGTACATTTTCGGTGTTTCCAAGTACTTGGGAGTGATTTTCAAGCATCTCCAACGTACATTTTCGGTGTTTCCAAGTACTTGGGAGTGATTTTCAAGCATCTCCAAAGTACATTTTCGGTGTTTCCAAGTACTTGGGAGTGATTTTCAAGCATCTCCAAAGTACATTTTCGGTGTTTCCAACTACTTGGGAGTGATTTTCAAGCATCTCCAACGTACATTTTCGGTGTTTCCAAGTACTTGGGAGTGATTTTCAAGCATCTCCAAAGTACATTTTCGGTGTTTCCAAGTACTTGGGAGTGATTTTCAAGCATCTCCAAAGTACATTTTCGGTGTTTCCAAGTACTTGGGAGTGATTTTCAAGCATCTCCAAAGTACATTTTCGGTGTTTCCAAGTACTTGGGAGTGATTTTCAAGCATCTCCAAAGTACATTTTCGGTGTTTCCAAGTACTTGGGAGTGATTTTCAAGCATCTCCAAAGTACATTTTCGGTGTTTCCAAGTACTTGGGAGTGATTTTCAAGCATCTCCAACGTACATTTTCGGTGTTTCCAAGTACTTGGGAGTGATTTTCAAGCATCTCCAAAGTACATTTTCGGTGTTTCCAAGTACTTGGGAGTGATTTTCAAGCATCTCCAAAGTACATTTTCGGTGTTTCCAAGTACTTGGGAGTGATTTTCAAGCATCTCCAACGTACATTTTCGGTGTTTCCAAGTACTTGGGAGTGATTTTCAAGCATCTCCAAAGTACATTTTCGGTGTTTCCAAGTACTTGGGAGTGATTTTCAAGCATCTCCAAAGTACATTTTCGGTGTTTCCAAGTACTTGGGAGTGATTTTCAAGCATCTCCAAAGTACATTTTCGGTGTTTCCAAGTACTTGGGAGTGATTTTCAAGCATCTCCAAAGTACATTTTCGGTGTTTCCAACTACTTGGGAGTGATTTTCAAGCATCTCCAAAGTACATTTTCGGTGTTTCCAACTACTTGGGAGTGATTTTCAAGCATCTCCAAAGTACATTTTCGGTGTTTCCAAGTACTTGGGAGTGATTTTCAAGCATCTCCAAAGTACATTTTCGGTGTTTCCAAGTACTTGGGAGTGATTTTCAAGCATCTCCAACGTACATTTTCGGTGTTTCCAAGTACTTGGGAGTGATTTTCAAGCATCTCCAAAGTACATTTTCGGTGTTTCCAAGTACTTGGGAGTGATTTTCAAGCATCTCCAAAGTACATTTTCGGTGTTTCCAAGTACTTGGGAGTGATTTTCAAGCATCTCCAAAGTACATTTTCGGTGTTTCCAAGTACTTGGGAGTGATTTTCAAGCATCTCCAAAGTACATTTTCGGTGTTTCCAAGTACTTGGGAGTGATTTTCAAGCATCTCCAACGTACATTTTCGGTGTTTCCAAGTACTTGGGAGTGATTTTCAAGCATCTCCAAAGTACATTTTCGGTGTTTCCAAGTACTTGGGAGTGATTTTCAAGCATCTCCAAAGTACATTTTCGGTGTTTCCAACTACTTGGGAGTGATTTTCAAGCATCTCCAACGTACATTTTCGGTGTTTCCAAGTACTTGGGAGTGATTTTCAAGCATCTCCAAAGTACATTTTCGGTGTTTCCAAGTACTTGGGAGTGATTTTCAAGCATCTCCAAAGTACATTTTCGGTGTTTCCAAGTACTTGGGAGTGATTTTCAAGCATCTCCAAAGTACATTTTCGGTGTTTCCAAGTACTTGGGAGTGATTTTCAAGCATCTCCAAAGTACATTTTCGGTGTTTCCAAGTACTTGGGAGTGATTTTCAAGCATCTCCAAAGTACATTTTCGGTGTTTCCAAGTACTTGGGAGTGATTTTCAAGCATCTCCAACGTACATTTTCGGTGTTTCCAAGTACTTGGGAGTGATTTTCAAGCATCTCCAAAGTACATTTTCGGTGTTTCCAAGTACTTGGGAGTGATTTTCAAGCATCTCCAAAGTACATTTTCGGTGTTTCCAAGTACTTGGGAGTGATTTTCAAGCATCTCCAACGTACATTTTCGGTGTTTCCAAGTACTTGGGAGTGATTTTCAAGCATCTCCAAAGTACATTTTCGGTGTTTCCAAGTACTTGGGAGTGATTTTCAAGCATCTCCAAAGTACATTTTCGGTGTTTCCAAGTACTTGGGAGTGATTTTCAAGCATCTCCAAAGTACATTTTCGGTGTTTCCAAGTACTTGGGAGTGATTTTCAAGCATCTCCAAAGTACATTTTCGGTGTTTCCAACTACTTGGGAGTGATTTTCAAGCATCTCCAAAGTACATTTTCGGTGTTTCCAACTACTTGGAGTGATTTTCAAGCATCTCCAAAGTACATTTTCGGTGTTTCCAAGTACTTGGGAGTGATTTTCAAGCATCTCCAAAGTACATTTTCGGTGTTTCCAAGTACTTGGGAGTGATTTTCAAGCATCTCCAACGTACATTTTCGGTGTTTCCAAGTACTTGGGAGTGATTTTCAAGCATCTCCAAAGTACATTTTCGGTGTTTCCAAGTACTTGGGAGTGATTTTCAAGCATCTCCAAAGTACATTTTCGGTGTTTCCAAGTACTTGGGAGTGATTTTCAAGCATCTCCAAAGTACATTTTCGGTGTTTCCAAGTACTTGGGAGTGATTTTCAAGCATCTCCAAAGTACATTTTCGGTGTTTCCAACTACTTGGGAGTGATTTTCAAGCATCTCCAACGTACATTTTCGGTGTTTCCAAGTACTTGGGAGTGATTTTCAAGCATCTCCAAAGTACATTTTCGGTGTTTCCAAGTACTTGGGAGTGATTTTCAAGCATCTCCAAAGTACATTTTCGGTGTTTCCAACTACTTGGGAGTGATTTTCAAGCATCTCCAACGTACATTTTCGGTGTTTCCAAGTACTTGGGAGTGATTTTCAAGCATCTCCAAAGTACATTTTCGGTGTTTCCAACTACTTGGGAGTGATTTTCAAGCATCTCCAAAGTACATTTTCGGTGTTTCCAACTACTTGGGAGTGATTTTCAAGCATCTCCAAAGTACATTTTCGGTGTTTCCAAGTACTTGGGAGTGATTTTCAAGCATCTCCAAAGTACATTTTCGGTGTTTCCAAGTACTTGGGAGTGATTTTCAAGCATCTCCAACGTACATTTTCGGTGTTTCCAAGTACTTGGGAGTGATTTTCAAGCATCTCCAAAGTACATTTTCGGTGTTTCCAAGTACTTGGGAGTGATTTTCAAGCATCTCCAAAGTACATTTTCGGTGTTTCCAACTACTTGGGAGTGATTTTTCAAGCATCTCCAACGTACATTTTCGGTGTTTCCAAGTACTTGGGAGTGATTTTCAAGCATCTCCAAAGTACATTTTCGGTGTTTCCAAGTACTTGGGAGTGATTTTCAAGCATCTCCAAAGTACATTTTCGGTGTTTCCAAGTACTTGGGAGTGATTTTCAAGCATCTCCAACGTACATTTTCGGTGTTTCCAAGTACTTGGGAGTGATTTTCAAGCATCTCCAAAGTACATTTTCGGTGTTTCCAAGTACTTGGGAGTGATTTTCAAGCATCTCCAAAGTACATTTTCGGTGTTTCCAAGTACTTGGGAGTGATTTTCAAGCATCTCCAAAGTACATTTTCGGTGTTTCCAAGTACTTGGGAGTGATTTTCAAGCATCTCCAAAGTACATTTTCGGTGTTTCCAAGTACTTGGGAGTGATTTTCAAGCATCTCCAAAGTACATTTTCGGTGTTTCCAACTACTTGGGAGTGATTTTCAAGCATCTCCAACGTACATTTTCGGTGTTTCCAAGTACTTGGGAGTGATTTTCAAGCATCTCCAAAGTACATTTTCGGTGTTTCCAAGTACTTGGGAGTGATTTTCAAGCATCTCCAAAGTACATTTTCGGTGTTTCCAAGTACTTGGGAGTGATTTTCAAGCATCTCCAAAGTACATTTTCGGTGTTTCCAAGTACTTGGGAGTGATTTTCAAGCATCTCCAAAGTACATTTTCGGTGTTTCCAAGTACTTGGGAGTGATTTTCAAGCATCTCCAAAGTACATTTTCGGTGTTTCCAAGTACTTGGGAGTGATTTTCAAGCATCTCCAAAGTACATTTCGGTGTTTCCAAGTACTTGGGAGTGATTTTCAAGCATCTCCAAAGTACATTTTCGGTGTTTCCAAGTACTTGGGAGTGATTTTCAAGCATCTCCAAAGTACATTTTCGGTGTTTCCAAGTACTTGGGAGTGATTTTCAAGCATCTCCAAAGTACATTTTCGGTGTTTCCAAGTACTTGGGAGTGATTTTCAAGCATCTCCAAAGTACATTTTCGGTGTTTCCAAGTACTTGGGAGTGATTTTCAAGCATCTCCAAAGTACATTTTCGGTGTTTCCAAGTACTTGGGAGTGATTTTCAAGCATCTCCAACGTACATTTCGGTGTTTCCAAGTACTTGGGAGTGATTTTCAAGCATCTCCAAAGTACATTTTCGGTGTTTCCAAGTACTTGGGAGTGATTTTCAAGCATTCCAAAGTACATTTTCGGTGTTTCCAACTACTTGGGAGTGATTTTCAAGCATCTCCAACGTACATTTTCGGTGTTTCCAAGTACTTGGGAGTGATTTTCAAGCATCTCCAAAGTACATTTTCGGTGTTTCCAAGTACTTGGGAGTGATTTTCAAGCTTCTCCAAAGTACATTTTCGGTGTTTCCAAGTACTTGGGAGTGATTTTCAAGCATCTCCAAAGTACATTTTCGGTGTTTCCAAGTACTTGGGAGTGATTTTCAAGCATCTCCAACGTACATTTTCGGTGTTTCCAAGTACTTGGGAGTGATTTTCAAGCATCTCCAAAGTACATTTTCGGTGTTTCCAAGTACTTGGGAGTGATTTTCAAGCATCTCCAACGTACATTTTCGGTGTTTCCAAGTACTTGGGAGTGATTTTCAAGCATCTCCAAAGTACATTTTCGGTGTTTCCAAGTACTTGGGAGTGATTTTCAAGCATCTCCAAAGTACATTTTCGGTGTTTCCAACTACTTGGGAGTGATTTTCAAGCATCTCCAAAGTACATTTTCGGTGTTTCCAACTACTTGGGAGTGATTTTCAAGCATCTCCAAAGTACATTTTCGGTGTTTCCAAGTACTTGGGAGTGATTTTCAAGCATCTCCAAAGTACATTTTCGGTGTTTCCAAGTACTTGGGAGTGATTTTCAAGCATCTCCAACGTACATTTTCGGTGTTTCCAAGTACTTGGGAGTGATTTTCAAGCATCTCCAAAGTACATTTTCGGTGTTTCCAAGTACTTGGGAGTGATTTTCAAGCATCTCCAAAGTACATTTTCGGTGTTTCCAACTACTTGGGAGTGATTTTCAAGCATCTCCAACGTACATTTTCGGTGTTTCCAAGTACTTGGGAGTGATTTTCAAGCATCTCCAAAGTACATTTTCGGTGTTTCCAAGTACTTGGGAGTGATTTTCAAGCATCTCCAAAGTACATTTTCGGTGTTTCCAAGTACTTGGGAGTGATTTTCAAGCATCTCCAACGTACATTTTCGGTGTTTCCAAGTACTTGGGAGTGATTTTCAAGCATCTCCAAAGTACATTTTCGGTGTTTCCAAGTACTTGGGAGTGATTTTCAAGCATCTCCAAAGTACATTTTCGGTGTTTCCAAGTACTTGGGAGTGATTTTCAAGCATCTCCAAAGTACATTTTCGGTGTTTCCAAGTACTTGGGAGTGATTTTCAAGCATCTCCAAAGTACATTTTCGGTGTTTCCAAGTACTTGGGAGTGATTTTCAAGCATCTCCAAAGTACATTTTCGGTGTTTCCAACTACTTGGGAGTGATTTTCAAGCATCTCCAACGTACATTTTCGGTGTTTCCAAGTACTTGGGAGTGATTTTCAAGCATCTCCAAAGTACATTTTCGGTGTTTCCAAGTACTTGGGAGTGATTTTCAAGCATCTCCAAAGTACATTTTCGGTGTTTCCAAGTACTTGGGAGTGATTTTCAAGCATCTCCAAAGTACATTTTCGGTGTTTCCAAGTACTTGGGAGTGATTTTCAAGCATCTCCAACGTACATTTCGGTGTTTCCAAGTACTTGGGAGTGATTTTCAAGCATCTCCAAAGTACATTTTCGGTGTTTCCAAGTACTTGGGAGTGATTTTCAAGCATCTCCAAAGTACATTTTCGGTGTTTCCAACTACTTGGGAGTGATTTTCAAGCATCTCCAAAGTACATTTTCGGTGTTTCCAAGTACTTGGGAGTGATTTTCAAGCATCTCCAAAGTACATTTTCGGTGTTTCCAACTACTTGGGAGTGATTTTCAAGCATCTCCAAAGTACATTTTCGGTGTTTCCAACTACTTGGGAGTGATTTTCAAGCATCTCCAAAGTACATTTTCGGTGTTTCCAAGTACTTGGGAGTGATTTTCAAGCATCTCCAAAGTACATTTTCGGTGTTTCCAAGTACTTGGGAGTGATTTTCAAGCATCTCCAACGTACATTTTCGGTGTTTCCAAGTACTTGGGAGTGATTTTCAAGCATCTCCAAAGTACATTTTCGGTGTTTCCAAGTACTTGGGAGTGATTTTCAAGCATCTCCAAAGTACATTTTCGGTGTTTCCAAGTACTTGGGAGTGATTTTCAAGCATCTCCAAAGTACATTTTCGGTGTTTCCAAGTACTTGGGAGTGATTTTCAAGCATCTCCAAAGTACATTTTCGGTGTTTCCAACTACTTGGGAGTGATTTTCAAGCATCTCCAACGTACATTTTCGGTGTTTCCAAGTACTTGGGAGTGATTTTCAAGCATCTCCAAAGTACATTTTCGGTGTTTCCAAGTACTTGGGAGTGATTTTCAAGCATCTCCAAAGTACATTTTCGGTGTTTCCAACTACTTGGGAGTGATTTTCAAGCATCTCCAACGTACATTTTCGGTGTTTCCAAGTACTTGGGAGTGATTTTCAAGCATCTCCAAAGTACATTTTCGGTGTTTCCAACTACTTGGGAGTGATTTTCAAGCATCTCCAAAGTACATTTTCGGTGTTTCCAACTACTTGGGAGTGATTTTCAAGCATCTCCAAAGTACATTTTCGGTGTTTCCAAGTACTTGGGAGTGATTTTCAAGCATCTCCAAAGTACATTTTCGGTGTTTCCAAGTACTTGGGAGTGATTTTCAAGCATCTCCAACGTACATTTTCGGTGTTTCCAAGTACTTGGGAGTGATTTTCAAGCATCTCCAAAGTACATTTTCGGTGTTTCCAAGTACTTGGGAGTGATTTTCAAGCATCTCCAAAGTACATTTTCGGTGTTTCCAACTACTTGGGAGTGATTTTCAAGCATCTCCAACGTACATTTTCGGTGTTTCCAAGTACTTGGGAGTGATTTTCAAGCATCTCCAACGTACATTTTCGGTGTTTCCAAGTACTTGGGAGTGATTTTCAAGCATCTCCAAAGTACATTTTCGGTGTTTCCAAGTACTTGGGAGTGATTTTCAAGCATCTCCAACGTACATTTTCGGTGTTTCCAAGTACTTGGGAGTGATTTTCAAGCATCTCCAAAGTACATTTTCGGTGTTTCCAAGTACTTGGGAGTGATTTTCAAGCATCTCCAAAGTACATTTTCGGTGTTTCCAAGTACTTGGGAGTGATTTTCAAGCATCTCCAAAGTACATTTTCGGTGTTTCCAACTACTTGGGAGTGATTTTCAAGCATCTCCAAAGTACATTTTCGGTGTTTCCAACTACTTGGGAGTGATTTTCAAGCATCTCCAAAGTACATTTTCGGTGTTTCCAACTACTTGGGAGTGATTTTCAAGCATCTCCAAAGTACATTTTCGGTGTTTCCAAGTACTTGGGAGTGATTTTCAAGCATCTCCAAAGTACATTTTCGGTGTTTCCAAGTACTTGGGAGTGATTTTCAAGCATCTCCAACGTACATTTTCGGTGTTTCCAAGTACTTGGGAGTGATTTTCAAGCATCTCCAAAGTACATTTTCGGTGTTTCCAAGTACTTTGGAGTGATTTTCAAGCATCTCCAAAGTACATTTTCGGTGTTTCCAAGTACTTGGGAGTGATTTTCAAGCATCTCCAACGTACATTTTCGGTGTTTCCAAGTACTTGGGAGTGGTTTTCAAGCATCTCCAAAGTACATTTTCGGTGTTTCCAAGTACTTGGGAGTGATTTTCAAGCATCTCCAAAGTACATTTTCGGTCTTTCCAAGTACTTGGGAGTGATTTTCAAGCATCTCCAAAGTACATTTTCGGTGTTTCCAAGTACTTGGGAGTGATTTTCAAGCATCTCCAACGTACATTTTCGGTGTTTCCAAGTACTTTGGAGTGATTTTCAAGCATCTCCAAAGTACATTTTCGGTGTTTCCAAGTACTTTGGAGTGATTTTCAAGCATCTCCAAAGTACATTTTCGGTGTTTCCAAGTACTTGGGAGTGATTTTCAAGCATCTCCAAAGTACATTTTCGGTGTTTCCAAGTACTTTGGAGTGATTTTCAAGCATCTCCAAAGTACATTTTCGGTGTTTCCAAGTACTTGGGAGTGATTTTCAAGCATCTCCAACGTACATTTTCGGTGTTTCCAAGTACTTGGGAGTGGTTTTCAAGCATCTCCAAAGTACATTTTCGGTGTTTCCAAGTACTTGGGAGTGATTTTCAAGCATCTCCAAAGTACATTTTCGGTGTTTCCAAGTACTTTGGAGTGATTTTCAAGCATCTCCAAAGTACATTTTCGGTCTTTCCAAGTACTTGGGAGTGATTTTCAAGCATCTCCAAAGTACATTTTCGGTGTTTCCAAGTACTTTGGAGTGATTTTCAAGCATCTCCAAAGTACATTTTCGGTCTTTCCAAGTACTTGGGAGTGATTTTCAAGCATCTCCAACTTACATTTTCGGTGTTTCCAAGTACTTGGAGTGATTTTCAAGCATCTCCAACGTACATTTTCGGTGATTCCAAGTACTTGGGAGTGATTTTCAAGCATCTCCAAAGTACATTTTCGGTGTTTCCAAGTACTTTGGAGTGATTTTCAAGCATCTCCAAAGTACATTTTCGGTGTTTTCCAAGTACTTTGGAGTGATTTCAAGCATCTCCAAAGTACATTTTCGGTGTTTCCAAGTACTTTGGAGTGATTTTCAAGCATCTCCAAAGTACATTTTCGGTGTTTCCAAGTACTTGGGAGTGATTTTCAAGCATCTCCAAAGTACATTTTCGGTGTTTCCAAGTACTTTGGAGTGATTTTCAAGCATCTCCAAAATACATTTTCGGTGTTTCCAAGTACTTTGGAGTGATTTTCAAGCATCTCCAAAATACATTTTCGGTGTTTCCAAGTACTTGGGAGTGATTTTCAAGCATCTCCAACGTACATTTTCGGTGTTTCCAAGTACTTGGGAGTGGTTTTCAAGCATCTCCAAAGTACATTTTCGGTGTTTCCAAGTACTTGGGAGTGATTTTCAAGCATCTCCAAAGTACATTTTCGGTGTTTCCAAGTACTTGGGAGTGATTTTCAAGCATCTCCAACGTACATTTTCGGTGTTTCCAAGTACTTGGGAGTGATTTTCAAGCATCTCCAAAGTACATTTTCGGTGTTTCCAAGTACTTGGGAGTGATTTTCAAGCATCTCCAAAGTACATTTTCGGTGTTTCCAAGTACTTGGGAGTGATTTTCAAGCATCTCCAACGTACATTTTCGGTGTTTCAAGTACTTGGAGTGATTTTCAAGCATCTCCAAAGTACATTTTCGGTGTTTCCAAGTACTTGGGAGTGATTTTCAAGCATCTCCAAAGTACATTTTCGGTGTTTCCAAGTACTTGGGAGTGATTTTCAAGCATCTCCAAAGTACATTTTCGGTGTTTCCAAGTACTTGGGAGTGATTTTCAAGCATCTCCAAAGTACATTTTCGGTGTTTCCAAGTACTTGGGAGTGATTTTCAAGCATCTCCAACGTACATTTTCGGTGTTTCCAAGTACTTGGGAGTGATTTTCAAGCATCTCCAAAGTACATTTTCGGTGTTTCCAAGTACTTGGGAGTGATTTTCAAGCATCTCCAAAGTACATTTTCGGTGTTTCCAAGTACTTGGGAGTGATTTTCAAGCATCTCCAAAGTACATTTTCGGTGTTTCCAAGTACTTGGGAGTGGTTTTCAAGCATCTCCAAAGTACATTTTCGGTGTTTCCAACTACTTGGGAGTGATTTTCAAGCAACTCCAACGTACATTTTCGGTGTTTCCAAGTACTTGGAGTGATTTTCAAGCATCTCCAAAGTACATTTTCGGTGTTTCCAAGTACTTGGGAGTGATTTTCAAGCATCTCCAAAGTACATTTTCGGTGTTTCCAAGTACTTGGGAGTGATTTTCAAGCATCTCCAAAGTACATTTTCGGTGTTTCCAAGTACTTGGGAGTGATTTTCAAGCATCTCCAAAGTACATTTTCAGTGTTTCCAAGTACCTGGAAACACCGAAAATGTACTTTGGAGATGCTTGAAAATCACTCCCAAGTACTTGGAAACGTAAATATCTCCCAAACTAGAAGAGCTAGAAGGCTGCCAAGTGCATCAAACGAAAGGAAATTAAATTTCAAACCAAAAACATGTTTAGCAAATAAACGGAAGGACGAAAGACAAAAAAGTTATAAGCGTTTGAAGGTGCAATTGAACCCTTGCACCTTCAAACGCTTATAACTTTGTTGTCTTTCTTCCAATCGTCGATTTGACCCCCATGTTTGGTGTCGCAAATTTAATTTCCTTTCGATTGGTGCCAAAAGCGTCCTTCTAGCTCTCCTGGTTTTCGAGATATTACGTTTTGTCGAAGACCTCTTTTTTTAACTTGTTCTTCTTCTTTTTGAACCCTTGCACCTTCAAACGCATATAACTTCGCTCTCTTTCGACCAATCCGTGATTTTTTTCCTTTTATATTGTGTAGAATTTAATTACCTTTCGTTTGATGCCCCGGGCGTCCTCCTAGCTCTTCTAGTTTTCGAGATATTCACGTTTTGCCGAAGACCTTTTTTCTCTACTTCTTCTTGAAGAAAGACTTAGTATAATTTACAACTCTCCCTAAAACCGGTACAGCTTGCGCTTACCTATAGAAACCGGTCCCTTCACGCCTTACCATGGCCACTTTTTCCAACCCGTGCACCTTCAAACGCTTATAACTTTTTTGTCTTTCGTCCTATCGTTAATTTGCTAAACATGTTTTTTGTTTGAAATTTAATTTCCTTTCGTTTGATGCACATGGCATCCTTCTCGCTCTTCTAGTTTGGGAGATACTTACGTTTCCAAGTACTTGGGAGTGATTTTCAAGCATCTCCAAAGTACATTTTCGGTGTTTCCAAGTACTTGGGAGTGATTTTCAAGCATCTCCAAAGTACATTTTCGGTGTTTCCAAGTACTTGGGAGTGATTTTCAAGCATCTCCAACGTACATTTTCGGTGTTTCCAAGTACTTGGGAGTGATTTTCAAGCATCTCCAAAGTACATTTTCGGTGTTTCCAAGTACTTGGGAGTGATTTTCAAGCATCTCCAACGTACATTTTCGGTGTTTCCAAGTACTTGGGAGTGGTTTTCAAGCATCTCCAAAGTACATTTTCGGTGTTTCCAAGTACTTGGGAGTGATTTTCAAGCATCTCCAAAGTACATTTTCGGTCTTTCCAAGTACTTGGGAGTGATTTTCAAGCATCTCCAAAGTACATTTTCGGTGTTTCCAAGTACTTGGGAGTGATTTTCAAGCATCTCCAACGTACATTTTCGGTGTTTCCAAGTACTTTGGAGTGATTTTCAAGCATCTCCAAAGTACATTTTCGGTGTTTCCAAGTACTTTGGAGTGATTTTCAAGCATCTCCAAAGTACATTTTCGGTGTTTCCAAGTACTTGGGAGTGATTTTCAAGCATCTCCAAAGTACATTTTCGGTGTTTCCAAGTACTTTGGAGTGATTTTCAAGCATCTCCAAAGTACATTTTCGGTGTTTCCAAGTACTTGGGAGTGATTTTCAAGCATCTCCAACGTACATTTTCGGTGTTTCCAAGTACTTGGGAGTGATTTTCAAGCATCTCCAAAGTACATTTTCGGTGTTTCCAAGTACTTGGGAGTGATTTTCAAGCATCTCCAAAGTACATTTTCGGTGTTTCCAAGTACTTTGGAGTGATTTTCAAGCATCTCCAAAGTACATTTTCGGTCTTTCCAAGTACTTGGGAGTGATTTTCAAGCATCTCCAAAGTACATTTTCGGTGTTTCCAAGTACTTTGGAGTGATTTTCAAGCATCTCCAAAGTACATTTTCGGTCTTTCCAAGTACTTGGGAGTGATTTTCAAGCATCTCCAACGTACATTTTCGGTGTTTCCAAGTACTTGGGAGTGATTTTCAAGCATCTCCAACGTACATTTTCGGTGATTCCAAGTACTTGGGAGTGATTTTCAAGCATCTCCAAAGTACATTTTCGGTGTTTCCAAGTACTTTGGAGTGATTTTCAAGCATCTCCAAAGTACATTTTCGGTGTTTCCAAGTACTTTGGAGTGATTTTCAAGCATCTCCAAAGTACATTTTCGGTGTTTCCAAGTACTTTGGAGTGATTTTCAAGCATCTCCAAAGTACATTTTCGGTGTTTCCAAGTACTTGGGAGTGATTTTCAAGCATCTCCAAAGTACATTTTCGGTGTTTCCAAGTACTTTGGAGTGATTTTCAAGCATCTCCAAAGTACATTTTCGGTGTTTCCAAGTACTTTGGAGTGATTTTCAAGCATCTCCAAAATACATTTTCGGTGTTTCCAAGTACTTGGGAGTGATTTTCAAGCATCTCCAACGTACATTTTCGGTGTTTCCAAGTACTTGGGAGTGGTTTTCAAGCATCTCCAAAGTACATTTTCGGTGTTTCCAAGTACTTGGGAGTGATTTTCAAGCATCTCCAAAGTACATTTTCGGTGTTTCCAAGTACTTGGGAGTGATTTTCAAGCATCTCCAACGTACATTTTCGGTGTTTCCAAGTACTTGGGAGTGATTTTCAAGCATCTCCAAAGTACATTTTCGGTGTTTCCAAGTACTTGGGAGTGATTTTCAAGCATCTCCAAAGTACATTTTCGGTGTTTCCAAGTACTTGGGAGTGATTTTCAAGCATCTCCAACGTACATTTTCGGTGTTTCCAAGTACTTGGGAGTGATTTTCAAGCATCTCCAAAGTACATTTTCGGTGTTTCCAAGTACTTGGGAGTGATTTTCAAGCATCTCCAAAGTACATTTTCGGTGTTTCCAAGTACTTGGGAGTGATTTTCAAGCATCTCCAAAGTACATTTTCGGTGTTTCCAAGTACTTGGGAGTGATTTTCAAGCATCTCCAAAGTACATTTTCGGTGTTTCCAAGTACTTGGGAGTGATTTTCAAGCATCTCCAACGTACATTTTCGGTGTTTCCAAGTACTTGGGAGTGATTTTCAAGCATCTCCAAAGTACATTTTCGGTGTTTCCAAGTACTTGGGAGTGATTTTCAAGCATCTCCAAAGTACATTTTCGGTGTTTCCAAGTACTTGGGAGTGATTTTCAAGCATCTCCAAAGTACATTTTCGGTGTTTCCAAGTACTTGGGAGTGATTTTCAAGCATCTCCAAAGTACATTTTCGGTGTTTCCAACTACTTGGGAGTGATTTTCAAGCAACTCCAACGTACATTTTCGGTGTTTCCAAGTACTTGGGAGTGATTTTCAAGCATCTCCAAAGTACATTTTCGGTGTTTCCAAGTACTTGGGAGTGATTTTCAAGCATCTCCAAAGTACATTTTCGGTGTTTCCAAGTACTTGGGAGTGATTTTCAAGCATCTCCAAAGTACATTTTCGGTGTTTCCAAGTACTTGGGAGTGATTTTCAAGCATCTCCAAAGTACATTTTCGGTGTTTCCAACTACTTGGGAGTGATTTTCAAGCATCTCCAACGTACATTTTCGGTGTTTCCAAGTACTTGGGAGTGATTTTCAAGCATCTCCAAAGTACATTTTCGGTGTTTCCAAGTACTTGGGAGTGATTTTCAAGCATCTCCAAAGTACATTTTCGGTGTTTCCAAGTACTTGGGAGTGATTTTCAAGCATCTCCAAAGTACATTTTCAGTGTTTCACTCCCAAGTACCTGGAAACACCGTAAATGTACGTTGGAGATGCTTGAAAATCACTCCCAAGTACTTGGAAACGTAAATATCTCCCAAACTAGAAGAGCTAGAAGGCTGCCAAGTGCATCAAACGAAAGGAAATTAAATTTCAAACCAAAAACATGTTTAGCAAATTAACGGAAGGACGAAAGACAAAAAAGTTATAAGCGTTTGAAGGTGCAATTGAACCCTTGCACCTTCAAACGCTTATAACTTTGTTGTCTTTCGTCCGATCTTCGATTTGACCCCCATGTTTGGTGTCGCAAATTTAATTTCCTTTCGATTGGTGCCAAAAGCGTCCTTCTAGCTCTCCTGGTTTTCGAGATATTCACGTTTTGTCGAAGACCTCTTTTTTTAACTTGTTCTTCTTCTTTTTGAACCCTTGCACCTTCAAACGCATATAACTTCGCTCTCTTTCGACCAATCCGTGATTTTTTTCCTTTTATATTGTGTAGAATTTAATTACCTTTCGTTTGATGCCCCGGGCGTCCTCCTAGCTCTTCTAGTTTTCGAGATATTCACGTTTTGCCGAAGACCTTTTTTCTCTACTTCTTCTTGAAGAAAGACTTAGTATAATTTACAACTCTCCCTAAAACCGGTACAGCTTGCGCTTACCTATAGAAACCGGTCCCTTCACGCCTTACCATGGCCACTTTTTCCAACCCGTGCACCTTCAAACGCTTATAACTTTTTTGTCTTTCGTCCTATCGTTAATTTGCTAAACATGTTTTTTGTTTGAAATTTAATTTCCTTTCGTTTGATGCACTTGGCATCCTTCTCGCTCTTCTAGTTTGGGAGATATTTTCGTTTCCAAGTACTTGGGAGTGATTTTCAAGCATCTTCAAAGTACATTTTCGGTGTTTCCAAGTACTTGGGAGTGATTTTCAAGCATCTCCAAAGTACATTTTCGGTGTTTCCAAGTACTTGGGAGTGATTTTCAAGCATCTCCAACGTACATTTTCGGTGTTTCCAAGTACTTGGGAGTGATTTTCAAGCATCTCCAAAGTACATTTTCGGTGTTTCCAAGTACTTGGGAGTGATTTTCAAGCATCTCCAAAGTACATTTTCGGTGTTTCCAAGTACTTGGGAGTGATTTTCAAGCATCTCCAAAGTACATTTTCGGTGTTTCCAAGTACTTGGGAGTGATTTTCAAGCATCTCCAAAGTACATTTTCGGTGTTTCCAAGTACTTGGGAGTGATTTTCAAGCATCTCCAACGTACATTTTCGGTGTTTCCAAGTACTTGGGAGTGATTTTCAAGCATCTCCAAAGTACATTTTCGGTGTTTCCAAGTACTTGGGAGTGATTTTCAAGCATCTCCAAAGTACATTTTCGGTGTTTCCAACTACTTGGGAGTGATTTTCAAGCATCTCCAACGTACATTTTCGGTGTTTCCAAGTACTTGGGAGTGATTTTCAAGCATCTCCAAAGTACATTTTCGGTGTTTCCAAGTACTTGGGAGTGATTTTCAAGCATCTCCAAAGTACATTTTCGGTGTTTCCAAGTACTTGGGAGTGATTTTCAAGCATCTCCAAAGTACATTTTCGGTGTTTCCAAGTACTTGGGAGTGATTTTCAAGCATCTCCAAAGTACATTTTCGGTCTTTCCAAGTACTTGGGAGTGATTTTCAAGCATCTCCAAAGTACATTTTCGGTGTTTCCAAGTACTTGGGAGTGATTTTCAAGCATCTCCAACGTACATTTTCGGTGTTTCCAAGTACTTGGGAGTGATTTTCAAGCATCTCCAAAGTACATTTTCGGTGTTTCCAAGTACTTGGGAGTGATTTTCAAGCATCTCCAAAGCACATTTTCGGTGTTTCCAAGTACTTGGGAGTGATTTTCAAGCATCTCCAAAGCACATTTTCGGTGTTTCCAAGTACTTGGGAGTGATTTTCAAGCATCTCCAAAGTACATTTTCGGTGTTTCCAAGTACTTGGGAGTGATTTTCAAGCATCTCCAAAGTACATTTTCGGTGTTCCCAAGTACTTGGGAGTGATTTTCAAGCATCTCCAAAGTACATTTTCGGTGTTTCCAAGTACTTGGGAGTGATTTTCAAGCATCTCCAAAGTACATTTTCGGTGTTTCCAAGTACTTGGGAGTGATTTTCAAGCATCTCCAAAGTACATTTTCGGTGTTTCCAAGTACTTGGGAGTGATTTTCAAGCATCTCCAAAGTACATTTTCGGTGTTTCCAAGTACTTGGGAGTGCAACCAAAACAACTGTGAAGCTGCTCTAGAGCTCTTTTTACGTAATTTCAACCAAACCAAAACAACTTCCTAGGTGATTCGAAGCACTTTCTACGTAATTCCAACCACACCAAAACAACTTATTAGGTGATTCGAAGCACTTTCTACGTAATTCCAACCACACCAAAACAACTTCCTAGGTGATTCGAAGCACTTTCTACGTAATTCCAACCACACCAAAACAACTTATTAGGTGATTCGAAGCACTTTCTACGTAATTCCAACCACACCAAAACAACTTCCTAGGTGATTCGAAGCACTTTCTACGTAATTCCAACCACACCAAAACAACTTCCTAGGTGATTCGAAGCACTTTCTACGTAATTCCAACCGCACCAAAACAACTTATTAGGTGATTCGAAGCACTTTCTACGTAATTCCAACCGCACCAAAACAACTTATTAGGTGATTCGAAGCACTTTCTACGCAATTCCAACCACACCAAAACAACTTCCTAGGTGATTCGAAGCACTTTCTACGTAATTCCAACCACACCAAAACAACTTATTAGGTGATTCGAAGCACTTTCTACGTAATTCCAACCACACGAAAACAACTTATTAGGTGATTCGAAGCACTTTCTACGTAATTCCAACCGCACCAAAACAACTTATTAGGTGATTCGAAGCACTTTCTACGTAATTCCAACCGCACCAAAACAACTTATTAGGTGATTCGAAGTACTTACTACGTAATTCCAACCAAACCAAAACAACTTCCTAGGTGATTCGAAGCACTTTCTACGTAATTCCAATCACACCAAAACAACTTATTAGGTGATTCGAAGCACTTTCTACGTAATTCCAACCACACCAAAACAACTTCCTAGGTGATTCGAAGCACTTTCTACGTAATTCCAATCACACCAAAACAACTTATTAGGTGATTCGAAGCACTTTCTACGTAATTCCAACCACACCAAAACAACTTATTAGGTGATTCGAAGCACTTTCTACGTAATTCCAACCACACCAAAACAACTTCCTAGGTGATTCGAAGCACTTTCTACGTAATTCCAATCACACCAAAACAACTTATTAGGTGATTCGAAGCACTTTCTACGTAATTCCAACCACACCAAAACAACTTCCTAGGTGATTCGAAGCACTTTCTACGTAATTCCAATCACACCAAAACAACTTATTAGGTGATTCGAAGCACTTTCTACGTAATTCCAACCGCACCAAAACAACTTATTAGGTGATTCGAAGCACTTTCTACGTAATTCCAACCGCACCAAAACAACTTATTAGGTGATTCGAAGCACTTTCTACGTAATTCCAACCACACCAAAACAACTTATTAGGTGATTCGAAGCACTTTCTACGTAATTCCAACCAAACCAAAACAACTTCCTAGGTGATTCGAAGCACTTACTACGTAATTCCAACCACACCAAAACAACTTATTAGGTGATTCGAAGCACTTTCTACGTAATTCCAACCACACTAAAACAACTTATAAGGTGATTCGAAGCACTTTCTACGTAATTCCAACCACACTAAAACAACTTCCTAGGTGATTCGAAGCACTTTCTACGTAATTCCAACCACACCGAAACAACTTCCTAGGTGATTCGAAGCACTTTCTACGTAATTCCAACCACACCAAAACAACTTATTAGGTGATTCGAAGCACTTTCTACGTAATTCCAACCACACCAAAACAACTTATTAGGTGATTCGAAGCACTTTCTACGTAATTCCAACCACACCAAAACAACTTATTAGGTGATTCGAAGCACTTTCTACGTAATTCCAACCACACCAAAACAACTTATTAGGTGATTCGAAGCACTTTCTACGTAATTCCAACCACACCAAAACAACTTATTAGGTGATTCGAAGCACTTTCTACGTAATTCCAACCACACCAAAACAACTTATTAGGTGATTCGAAGCACTTTCTACGTAATTCCAACCACACCAAAACAACTTATTAGGTGATTCGAAGCACTTTCTACGTAGTTCCAACCACACCAAAACAACTTATTAGGTGATTCGAAGCACTTTCTACGTAATTCCAACCACACCAAAACAACTTCCTAGGTGATTCGAAGCACTTTCTACGTAGTTCCAACCACACCAAAACAACTTATTAGGTGATTCGAAGCACTTTCTACGTAATTCCAACCACACCAAAACAACTTATTAGGTGATTCGAAGCACTTTCTACGTAATTCCAACCACACCAAAACAACTTATTAGGTGATTCGAAGCACTTTCTACGTAATTCCAACCACACCAAAACAACTTCCTAGGTGATTCGAAGCACTTTCTACGTAGTTCCAACCACACCAAAACAACTTATTAGGTGATTCGAAGCACTTTCTACGTAATTCCAACCTCACCAAAACAACTTATTAGGTGATTCGAAGCACTTTCTACGTAATTCCAACCACACCAAAACAACTTCCTAGGTGATTCGAAGCACTTTCTACGTAGTTCCAACCACACCAAAACAACTTATTAGGTGATTCGAAGCACTTTCTACGTAATTCCAACCACACCAAAACAACTTATTAGGTGATTCGAAGCACTTTCTACGTAATTCCAACCACACCAAAACAACTTATTAGGTGATTCGAAGCACTTTCTACGTAATTCCAACCACACCAAAACAACTTATTAGGTGATTCGAAGCACTTTCTACGTAATTCCAACCACACCAAAACAACTTCCTAGGTGATTCGAAGCACTTTCTACGTAGTTCCAACCACACCAAAACAACTTATTAGGTGATTCGAAGCACTTTCTACGTAATTCCAACCACACCAAAACAACTTATTAGGTGATTCGAAGCACTTTCTACGTAATTCCAACCACACCAAAACAACTTCCTAGGTGATTCGAAGCACTTTCTACGTAGTTCCAACCACACCAAAACAACTTATTAGGTGATTCGAAGCACTTTCTACGTAATTCCAACCACACCAAAACAACTTATTAGGTGATTCGAAGCACTTTCTACGTAATTCCAACCACACCAAAACAACTTATTAGGTGATTCGAAGCACTTTCTACGTAATTCCAACCACACCAAAACAACTTAGTAGGTGATTCGAAGCACTTTCTACGTAATTCCAACCACACCAAAACAACTTCCTAGGTGATTCGAAGCACTTTCTACGTAGTTCCAACCACACCAAAACAACTTATTAGGTGATTCGAAGCACTTTCTACGTAATTCCAACCACACCAAAACAACTTATTAGGTGATTCGAAGCACTTTCTACGTAATTCCAACCACACCAAAACAACTTCCTAGGTGATTCGAAGCACTTTCTACGTAGTTCCAACCACACCAAAACAACTTATTAGGTGATTCGAAGCACTTTCTACGTAATTCCAACCACACCAAAACAACTTCCTAGGTGATTCGAAGCACTTTCTACGTAATTCCAACCACACCAAAACAACTTCCTAGGTGATTCGAAGCACTTTCTACGTAATTCCAACCACACCAAAACAACTTATTAGGTGATTCGAAGCACTTTCTACGTAATTCCAACCACACCAAAACAACTTCCTAGGTGATTCGAAGCACTTTCTACGTAATTCCAACCACACCAAAACAACTTCCTAGGTGATTCGAAGCACTTTCTACGTAGTTCCAACCACACCAAAACAACTTATTAGGTGATTCGAAGCACTTTCTACGTAATTCCAACCACACCAAAACAACTTATTAGGTGATTCGAAGCACTTTCTACGTAATTCCAACCACACCAAAACAACTTCCTAGGTGATTCGAAGCACTTTCTACGTAATTCCAACCACACCAAAACAACTTATTAGGTGATTCGAAGCACTTTCTACGTAATTCCAACCACACCAAAACAACTTCCTAGGTGATTCGAAGCACTTTCTACGTAATTCCAACCACACCAAAACAACTTCCTAGGTGATTCGAAGCACTTTCTACGTAGTTCCAACCACACCAAAACAACTTATTAGGTGATTCGAAGCACTTTCTACGTAATTCCAACCACACCAAAACAACTTATTAGGTGATTCGAAGCACTTTCTACGTAATTCCAACCACACCAAAACAACTTATTAGGTGATTCGAAGCACTTTCTACGTAATTCCAACCACACCAAAACAACTTATTAGGTGATTCGAAGCACTTTCTACGTAATTCCAACCACACCAAAACAACTTCCTAGGTGATTCGAAGCACTTTCTACGTAGTTCCAACCACACCAAAACAACTTATTAGGTGATTCGAAGCACTTTCTACGTAATTCCAACCACACCAAAACAACTTCCTAGGTGATTCGAAGCACTTTCTACGTAATTCCAATCACACCAAAACAACTTATTAGGTGATTCGAAGCACTTTCTACGTAGTTCCAACCACACCAAAACAACTTATTAGGTGATTCGAAGCACTTTCTACGTAATTCCAACCACACCAAAACAACTTATTAGGTGATTCGAAGCACTTTCTACGTAATTCCAACCACACCAAAACAACTTCCTAGGTGATTCGAAGCACTTTCTACGTAGTTCCAACCACACCAAAACAACTTATTAGGTGATTCGAAGCACTTTCTACGTAATTCCAACCACACCAAAACAACTTCCTAGGTGATTCGAAGCACTTTCTACGTAATTCCAATCACACCAAAACAACTTATTAGGTGATTCGAAGCACTTTCTACGTAATTCCAACCGCACCAAAACAACTTATTAGGTGATTCGAAGCACTTTCTACGTAATTCCAACCACACCAAAACAACTTATTAGGTGATTCGAAGCACTTTCTACGTAATTCCAACCGCACCAAAACAACTTATTAGGTGATTCGAAGCACTTTCTACGTAATTCCAACCACACCAAAACAACTTATTAGGTGATTCGAAGCACTTTCTACGTAATTCCAACCACACCAAAACAACTTCCTAGGTGATTCGAAGCAATTTCTACGTAATTCCAACCACACCAAAACAACTTATTAGGTGATTCGAAGCACTTTCTACGTAATTCCAACCACACCAAAACAACTTATTAGGTGATTCGAAGCACTTTCTACGTAATTCCAACCGCACCAAAACAACTTATTAGGTGATTCGAAGCACTTTCTACGTAATTCCAACCGCACCAAAACAACTTATTAGGTGATTCGAAGCACTTTCTACGTAGTTCCAACCACACCAAAACAACTTATTAGGTGATTCGAAGCACTTTCTACGTAATTCCAACCACACCAAAACAACTTATTAGGTAATTCGAAGCACTTTCTACGTAATTCCAACCACACCAAAACAATTTATTAGGTGATTCGAAGCACTTTCTACGTAGTTCCAACCACACCAAAACAACTTATTAGGTGATTCGAAACACTTTCTACGTAATTCCAACCGCACCAAAACAACTTATTAGGTGATTCGAAGCACTTTCTACGTAATTCCAACCACACCAAAACAACTTCCTAGGTGATTCGAAGCACTTTCTACGTAATTCCAACCACACCAAAACAACTTATTAGGTGATTCGAAGCACTTTCTACGTAATTCCAACCACACCAAAACAACTTATTAGGTAATTCGAAGCACTTTCTACGTAATTCCAACCACACCAAAACAATTTATTAGGTGATTCGAAGCACTTTCTACGTAATTCCAACCACACCAAAACAACTTATTAGGTGATTCGAAGCACTTACTACGTAATTCCACCCGCACCAAAACAACTTATTAGGTGATTCGAAGCACTTTCTACGTAATTCCAACCACACCAAAACAACTTATTAGGTGATTCGAAGCACTTTCTACGTAATTCCAACCGCACCAAAACAATTTATTAGGTGATTCGAAGCACTTTCTACGTAATTCCAACCACACCAAAACAACTTATTAGGTGATTCGAAGCACTTACTACGTAATTCCACCCGCACCAAAACAACTTATTAGGTGATTCGAAGCACTTTCTACGTAATTCCAACCGCACCAAAACAACTTCCTAGGTGATTCGAAGCACTTTCTACGTAATTCCAACCACACCAAAACAACTTATTAGGTGATTCGAAGCACTTTCTACGTAATTCCAACCACACCAAAACAATTTATTAGGTGATTCGAAGCACTAACTACGTAATTCCAACCACACCAAAACAACTTATTAGGTGATTCGAAGCACTTTCTACGTAATTCCAACCACACCAAAACAACTTATTAGGTGATTCGAAGCACTTTCTACGTAATTCCAACCGCACCAAAACAACTTATTAGGTGATTCGAAGCACTTTCTACGTAGTTCCAACCACACCAAAACAACTTATTAGGTGATTCGAAGCACTTTCTACGTAATTCCAACCACACCAAAACAACTTATTAGGTGATTCGAAGCACTTTCTACGTAATTCCAACCACACCAAAACAACTTATTAGGTGATTCGAAGCACTTTCTACGTAATTCCAACCACACCAAAACAACTTATTAGGTGATTCGAAGCACTTTCTACGTAATTCCAACCACACCAAAACAATTTATTAGGTGATTCGAAGCACTTTCTACGTAATTCCAACCGCACCAAAACAACTTCCTAGGTGATTCGAAGCACTTTCTACGTAATTCCAACCACACCAAAACAACTTATTAGGTGATTCGAAGCACTTTCTACGTAATTCCAACCACACCAAAACAACTTATTAGGTGATTCGAAGCACTTTCTACGTAATTCCAACCACACCAAAACAACTTATTAGGTGATTCGAAGCACTTTCTACGTAATTCCAACCACACCAAAGCAACTTATTAGGTGATTCGAAGCACTTACTACGTAATTCCACCCGCACCAAAACAACTTATTAGGTGATTCGAAGCACTTTCTACGTAATTCCAACCGCACCAAAACAACTTCCTAGGTGATTCGAAGCACTTTCTACGTAATTCCAACCACACCAAAACAACTTATTAGGTGATTCGAAGCACTTTCTACGTAATTCCAACCACACCAAAACAATTTATTAGGTGATTCGAAGCACTTTCTACGTAATTCCAACCGCACCAAAACAACTTCCTAGGTGATTCGAAGCACTTTCTACGTAATTCCAACCACACCAAAACAACTTATTAGGTGATTCGAAGCACTTTCTACGTAATTCCAACCACACCAAAACAATTTATTAGGTGATTCGAAGCACTTTCTACGTAATTCCAACCACACCAAAACAACTTATTAGGTGATTCGAAGCACTTACTACGTAATTCCACCCGCACCAAAACAACTTATTAGGTGATTCGAAGCACTTTCTACGTAATTCCAACCGCACCAAAACAACTTCCTAGGTGATTCGAAGCACTTTCTACGTAATTCCAACCACACCAAAACAACTTATTAGGTGATTCGAAGCACTTTCTACGTAATTCCAACCACACCAAAACAATTTATTAGGTGATTCGAAGCACTAACTACGTAATTCCAACCACACCAAAACAACTTATTAGGTGATTCGAAGCACTTTCTACGTAATTCCAACCACACCAAAACAACTTATTAGGTGATTCGAAGCACTTTCTACGTAATTCCAACCGCACCAAAACAACTTATTAGGTGATTCGAAGCACTTTCTACGTAGTTCCAACCACACCAAAACAACTTATTAGGTGATTCGAAGCACTTTCTACGTAATTCCAACCGCACCAAAACAACTTATTAGGTGATTCGAAGCACTTTCTACGTAATTCCAACCACACCAAAACAACTTATTAGGTGATTCGAAGCACTTTCTACGTAATTCCAACCACACCAAAACAATTTATTAGGTGATTCGAAGCACTAACTACGTAATTCCAACCACACCAAAACAACTTATTAGGTGATTCGAAGCACTTTCTACGTAATTCCAACCACACCAAAACAACTTATTAGGTGATTCGAAGCACTTTCTACGTAATTCCAACCACACCAAAACAACTTATTAGGTAATTCGAAGCACTTTCTACGTAATTCCAACCACACCAAAACAACTTATTAGGTGATTCGAAGCACTTTCTACGTAATTCCAACCACACCAAAACAACTTATTAGGTGATTCGAAGCACTTTCTACGTAATTCCAACCGCACCAAAACAACTTCCAAGGTGATTCGAAGCACTTTCTACGTAATTCCAACCACAAAAAAACAACTTATTAGGTGATTCGAAGCACTTTCTACGTAATTCCAACCGCACCAGAACAACTTCCTAGGTGATTCGAAGCACTTTCTACGTAATTCCAACCACACCAAAACAACTTCCTAGGTGATTCGAAGCACTTTCTACGTAATTCCAACCGCACCAAAACAACTTATTAGGTGATTCGAAGCACTTTCTACGTAATTCCAACCACACCAAAACAACTTCCTAGGTGATTCGAAGCACTTTCTACGTAATTCCAACCGCACCAGAACAACTTATTAGGTGATTCGAAGCACTTTCTACGTAATTCCACCCGCACCAGAACAACTTATTAGGTGATTCGAAGCACTTTCTACGTAATTCCAACCGCACCAGAACAACTTCCTAGGTGATTCGAAGCACTTTCTACGTAATTCCAACCACACCAAAACAACTTCCTAGGTGATTCGAAGCACTTTCTACGTAATTCCAACCGCACCAAAACAACTTATTAGGTGATTCGAAGCACTTTCTACGTAATTCCAACCACACCAAAACAACTTCCTAGGTGATTCGAAGCACTTTCTACGTAATTCCAACCGCACCAAAACAACTTATTAGGTGATTCGAAGCACTTTCTACGTAATTCCAACCACACCAAAACAACTTCCTAGATGATTCGAAGCACTTTCTACGTAATTCCAACCGCACCAAAACAACTTATTAGGTGATTCGAAGCACTTTCTACGTAATTCCAACCACACCAAAACAACTTCCTAGGTGATTCGAAGCACTTTCTACGTAATTCCAACCGCACCAGAACAACTTCCTAGGTGATTCGAAGCACTTTCTACATAATTCCAACCACACCAAAACAACTTATTAGGTGATTCGAAGCACTTTCTACGTAATTCCACCCGCACCAGAACAACTTATTAGGTGATTCGAAGCACTTTCTACGTAATTCCACCCGCACCAGAACAACTTATTAGGTGATTCGAAGCACTTTCTACGTAATTCCAACCGCACCAGAACAACTTCCTAGGTGATTCGAAGCACTTTCTACGTAATTCCAACCACACCAAAACAACTTCCTAGGTGATTCGAAGCACTTTCTACGTAATTCCAACCGCACCAAAACAACTTATTAGGTGATTCGAAGCACTTTCTACATAATTCCAACCACACCAAAACAACTTATTAGGTGATTCGAAGCACTTTCTACGTAATTCCAACCACACCAAAACAACTTCCTAGGTGATTCGAAGCACTTTCTACGTAATTCCAACCGCACCAGAACAACTTCCTAGGTGATTCGAAGCACTTTCTACATAATTCCAACCACACCAAAACAACTTATTAGGTGATTCGAAGCACTTTCTACGTAATTCCAACCGCACCAGAACAACTTCCTAGGTGATTCGAAGCACTTTCTACGTAATTCCAACCACACCAAAACAACTTCCTAGATGATTCGAAGCACTTTCTACGTAATTCCAACCACACCAAAACAACTTATAAGGTGATTCGAAGCACTTTCTACGTAATTCCAACCACACCAAAACAACTTCCTAGGTGATTCGAAGCACTTTCTACGTAATTCCAACCACAACAAAACAACTTCCTAGGTGATTCGAAGCACTTTCTACATAATTCCAACCACACCAAAACAACTTATTAGGTGATTCGAAGCACTTTCTACGTAATTCCAACCGCACCAGAACAACTTCCTAGGTGATTCGAAGCACTTTCTACGTAATTCCAACCACACCAAAACAACTTCCTAGATGATTCGAAGCACTTTCTACGTAATTCCAACCACACCAAAACAACTTATAAGGTGATTCGAAGCACTTTCTACGTAATTCCAACCACACCAAAACAACTTCCTAGGTGATTCGAAGCACTTTCTACGTAATTCCAACCGCACCAAAACAACTTCCTAGGTGATTCGAAGCACTTTCTACGTAATTCCAACCGCACCAGAACAACTTCCTAGGTGATTCGAAGCACTTTCTACGTAATTCCAACCACACCAAAACAACTTCCTAGGTGATTCGAAGCACTTTCTACGTAATTCCAACCGCACCAAAACAACTTATTAGGTGATTCGAAGCACTTTCTACGTAATTCCAACCACACCAAAACAACTTCCTAGGTGATTCGAAGCACTTTCTACGTAATTCCAACCACACCAAAACAACTTATTAGGTGATTCGAAGCACTTTCTACGTAATTCCAACCACACCAAAACAACTTCCTAGGTGATTCGAAGCACTTTCTACGTAATTCCAACCGCACCAAAACAACTTATTAGGTGATTCGAAGCACTTTCTACGTAATTCCAACCGCACCAGAACAACTTCCTAGGTGATTCGAAGCACTTTCTACGTAATTCCAACCACACCAAAACAACTTCCTAGGTGATTCGAAGCACTTTCTACGTAATTCCAACCGCACCAAAACAACTTATTAGGTGATTCGAAGCACTTTCTACGTAATTCCAACCACACCAAAACAACTTCCTAGGTGATTCGAAGCACTTTCTACGTAATTCCAACCGCACCAAAACAACTTATTAGGTGATTCGAAGCACTTTCTACGTAATTCCAACCACACCAAAACAACTTCCTAGATGATTCGAAGCACTTTCTACGTAATTCCAACCGCACCAAAACAACTTATTAGGTGATTCGAAGCACTTTCTACGTAATTCCAACCACACCAAAACAACTTCCTAGGTGATTCGAAGCACTTTCTACGTAATTCCAACCGCACCAGAACAACTTATTAGGTGATTCGAAGCACTTTCTACGTAATTCCACCCGCACCAGAACAACTTATTAGGTGATTCGAAGCACTTTCTACGTAATTCCAACCGCACCAAAACAACTTATTAGGTGATTCGAAGCACTTTCTACGTAATTCCAACCACACCAAAACAACTTCCTAGATGATTCGAAGCACTTTCTACATAATTCCAACCACACCAGAACAACTTATTAGGTGATTCGAAGCACTTTCTACGTAATTCCACCCGCACCAGAACAACTTATTAGGTGATTCGAAGCACTTTCTACGTAATTCCAACCGCACCAGAACAACTTCCTAGGTGATTCGAAGCACTTTCTACATAATTCCAACCACACCAAAACAACTTATTAGGTGATTCGAAGCACTTTCTACGTAATTCCAACCGCACCAGAACAACTTCCTAGGTGATTCGAAGCACTTTCTACGTAATTCCAACCACACCAAAACAACTTATAAGGTGATTCGAAGCACTTTCTACGTAATTCCAACCGCACCAGAACAACTTCCTAGGTGATTCGAAGCACTTTCTACGTAATTCCAACCGCACCAAAACAACTTATTAGGTGATTCGAAGCACTTTCTACGTAATTCCAACCACACCAAAACAACTTATTAGGTGATTCGAAGCACTTTCTACGTAATTCCAACCACACCAAAACAACTTCCTAGGTGATTCGAAGCACTTTCTACGTAATTCCAACCGCACCAAAACAACTTATTAGGTGATTCGAAGCACTTTCTACGTAATTCCAACCACACCAAAACAACTTCCTAGGTGATTCGAAGCACTTTCTACGTAATTCCAACCGCACCAGAACAACTTCCTAGGTGATTCGAAGCACTTTCTACATAATTCCAACCACACCAAAACAACTTATTAGGTGATTCGAAGCACTTTCTACGTAATTCCAACCGCACCAGAACAACTTCCTAGGTGATTCGAAGCACTTTCTACGTAATTCCAACCACACCAAAACAACTTATAAGGTGATTCGAAGCACTTTCTACGTAATTCCAACCGCACCAAAACAACTTATTAGGTGATTCGAAGCACTTTCTACGTAATTCCAACCACACCAAAACAACTTCCTAGGTGATTCGAAGCACTTTCTACGTAATTCCAACCGCACCAAAACAACTTATTAGGTGATTCGAAGCACTTTCTACGTAATTCCAACCGCACCAAAACAACTTATTAGGTGATTCGAAGCACTTTCTACGTAATTCCAACCACACCAAAACAACTTCCTAGGTGATTCGAAGCACTTTCTACGTAATTCCACCCGCACCAGAACAACTTATTAGGTGATTCGAAGCACTTTCTACGTAATTCCAACCGCACCAAAACAACTTATTAGGTGATTCGAAGCACTTTCTACGTAATTCCAACCACACCAAAACAACTTCCTAGGTGATTCGAAGCACTTTCTACGTAATTCCACCCGCACCAGAACAACTTATTAGGTGATTCGAAGCACTTTCTACGTAATTCCAACCGCACCAGAACAACTTCCTAGGTGATTCGAAGCACTTTCTACGTAATTCCAACCGCACCAAAACAACTTATTAGGTGATTCGAAGCACTTTCTACGTAATTCCAACCACACCAAAACAACTTCCTAGGTGATTCGAAGCACTTTCTACGTAATTCCAACCGCACCAAAACAACTTATTAGGTGATTCGAAGCACTTTCTACGTAATTCCAACCACACCAAAACAACTTCCTAGGTGATTCGAAGCACTTTCTACGTAATTCCAACCACACCAAAACAACTTATTAGGTGATTCGAAGCACTTTCTACGTAATTCCACCCGCACCAGAACAACTTATTAGGTGATTCGAAGCACTTTCTACGTAATTCCAACCACAACAAAACAACTTCCTAGGTGATTCGAAGCACTTTCTACGTAATTCCAACCACACCAAAACAACTTCCTAGGTGATTCGAAGCACTTTCTACGTAATTCCAACCACACCAAAACAACTTCCTAGGTGATTCGAAGCACTTTCTACGTAATTCCAACCGCACCAAAACAACTTATTAGGTGATTCGAAGCACTTTCTACGTAATTCCAACCACACCAAAACAACTTCCTAGGTGATTCGAAGCACTTTCTACGTAATTCCAACCGCACCAAAACAACTTATTAGGTGATTCGAAGCACTTTCTACGTAATTCCAACCACACCAAAACAACTTCCTAGGTGATTCGAAGCACTTTCTACGTAATTCCAACCACACCAAAACAACTTATTAGGTGATTCGAAGCACTTTCTACGTAATTCCACCCGCACCAGAACAACTTATTAGGTGATTCGAAGCACTTTCTACGTAATTCCAACCACAACAAAACAACTTCCTAGGTGATTCGAAGCACTTTCTACGTAATTCCAACCACACCAAAACAACTTCCTAGGTGATTCGAAGCACTTTCTACGTAATTCCAACCACACCAAAACAACTTCCTAGGTGATTCGAAGCACTTTCTACGTAATTCCACCCGCACCAGAACAACTTATTAGGTGATTCGAAGCACTTTCTACGTAATTCCAACCGCACCAAAACAACTTATTAGGTGATTCGAAGCACTTTCTACGTAATTCCACCCGCACCAGAACAACTTATTAGGTGATTCGAAGCACTTTCTACGTAATTCCAACCACACCAAAACAACTTCCTAGGTGATTCGAAGCACTTTCTACGTAATTCCAACCACAACAAAACAACTTCCTAGGTGATTCGAAGCACTTTCTACGTAATTCCACCCGCACCAGAACAACTTATTAGGTGATTCGAAGCACTTTCTACGTAATTCCACCCGCACCAGAACAACTTATTAGGTGATTCGAAGCACTTTCTACGTAATTCCAACCGCACCAAAACAACTTATTAGGTGATTCGAAGCACTTTCTACGTAATTCCAACCACACCAAAACAACTTATAAGGTGATTCGAAGCACTTTCTACGTAATTCCAAACACATCCAAACAACATTTAAGGTGATTCGAAGCACTTTCTACGTAATTCCAACCGCACCAGAACAACTTCCTAGGTGATTCGAAGCACTTTCTACGTAATTCCAACCACACCAAAACAACTTATAAGGTGATTCGAAGCACTTTCTACGTAATTCCAACCGCACCAGAACAACTTCCTAGGTGATTCGAAGCACTTTCTACATAATTCCAACCACACCAAAACAACTTATTAGGTGATTCGAAGCACTTTCTACGTAATTCCAACCGCACCAGAACAACTTCCTAGGTGATTCGAAGCACTTTCTACGTAATTCCAACCACACCAAAACAACTTATAAGGTGATTCGAAGCACTTTCTACGTAATTCCAACCGCACCAAAACAACTTATTAGGTGATTCGAAGCACTTTCTACGTAATTCCAACCACACCAAAACAACTTCCTAGGTGATTCGAAGCACTTTCTACGTAATTCCAACCGCACCAAAACAACTTATTAGGTGATTCGAAGCACTTTCTACGTAATTCCAACCGCACCAAAACAACTTATTAGGTGATTCGAAGCACTTTCTACGTAATTCCAACCACACCAAAACAACTTCCTAGGTGATTCGAAGCACTTTCTACGTAATTCCACCCGCACCAGAACAACTTATTAGGTGATTCGAAGCACTTTCTACGTAATTCCAACCGCACCAGAACAACTTCCTAGGTGATTCGAAGCACTTTCTACGTAATTCCAACCGCACCAAAACAACTTATTAGGTGATTCGAAGCACTTTCTACGTAATTCCAACCACACCAAAACAACTTCCTAGGTGATTCGAAGCACTTTCTACGTAATTCCAACCGCACCAAAACAACTTATTAGGTGATTCGAAGCACTTTCTACGTAATTCCAACCACACCAAAACAACTTCCTAGGTGATTCGAAGCACTTTCTACGTAATTCCAACCACACCAAAACAACTTATTAGGTGATTCGAAGCACTTTCTACGTAATTCCAACCACACCAAAACAACTTATTAGGTGATTCGAAGCACTTTCTACGTAATTCCAACCACAACAAAACAACTTCCTAGGTGATTCGAAGCACTTTCTACGTAATTCCAACCACACCAAAACAACTTCCTAGGTGATTCGAAGCACTTTCTACGTAATTCCAACCACACCAAAACAACTTCCTAGGTGATTCGAAGCACTTTCTACGTAATTCCAACCGCACCAAAACAACTTATTAGGTGATTCGAAGCACTTTCTACGTAATTCCAACCACACCAAAACAACTTCCTAGGTGATTCGAAGCACTTTCTACGTAATTCCAACCGCACCAAAACAACTTATTAGGTGATTCGAAGCACTTTCTACGTAATTCCAACCACACCAAAACAACTTCCTAGGTGATTCGAAGCACTTTCTACGTAATTCCAACCACACCAAAACAACTTATTAGGTGATTCGAAGCACTTTCTACGTAATTCCACCCGCACCAGAACAACTTATTAGGTGATTCGAAGCACTTTCTACGTAATTCCAACCACAACAAAACAACTTCCTAGGTGATTCGAAGCACTTTCTACGTAATTCCAACCACACCAAAACAACTTCCTAGGTGATTCGAAGCACTTTCTACGTAATTCCAACCACACCAAAACAACTTCCTAGGTGATTCGAAGCACTTTCTACGTAATTCCACCCGCACCAGAACAACTTATTAGGTGATTCGAAGCACTTTCTACGTAATTCCAACCGCACCAAAACAACTTATTAGGTGATTCGAAGCACTTTCTACGTAATTCCACCCGCACCAGAACAACTTATTAGGTGATTCGAAGCACTTTCTACGTAATTCCAACCACACCAAAACAACTTCCTAGGTGATTCGAAGCACTTTCTACGTAATTCCAACCACAACAAAACAACTTCCTAGGTGATTCGAAGCACTTTCTACGTAATTCCACCCGCACCAGAACAACTTATTAGGTGATTCGAAGCACTTTCTACGTAATTCCACCCGCACCAGAACAACTTATTAGGTGATTCGAAGCACTTTCTACGTAATTCCAACCGCACCAAAACAACTTATTAGGTGATTCGAAGCACTTTCTACGTAATTCCAACCACACCAAAACAACTTCCTAGATGATTCGAAGCACTTTCTACGTAATTCCAACCGCACCAAAACAACTTATTAGGTGATTCGAAGCACTTTCTACGTAATTCCAACCACACCAAAACAACTTCCTAGGTGATTCGAAGCACTTTCTACGTAATTCCAACCGCACCAGAACAACTTCCTAGGTGATTCGAAGCACTTTCTACATAATTCCAACCACACCAAAACAACTTATTAGGTGATTCGAAGCACTTTCTACGTAATTCCAACCGCACCAGAACAACTTCCTAGGTGATTCGAAGCACTTTCTACGTAATTCCAACCACACCAAAACAACTTATTAGGTGATTCGAAGCACTTTCTACGTAATTCCAACCACACCAAAACAACTTCCTAGGTGATTCGAAGCACTTTCTACGTAATTCCAACCGCACCAAAACAACTTATTAGGTGATTCGAAGCACTTTCTACATAATTCCAACCACACCAAAACAACTTATTAGGTGATTCGAAGCACTTTCTACGTAATTCCAACCACACCAAAACAACTTCCTAGGTGATTCGAAGCACTTTCTACGTAATTCCAACCGCACCAGAACAACTTCCTAGGTGATTCGAAGCACTTTCTACATAATTCCAACCACACCAAAACAACTTATTAGGTGATTCGAAGCACTTTCTACGTAATTCCAACCGCACCAGAACAACTTCCTAGGTGATTCGAAGCACTTTCTACGTAATTCCAACCACACCAAAACAACTTCCTAGATGATTCGAAGCACTTTCTACGTAATTCCAACCACACCAAAACAACTTATAAGGTGATTCGAAGCACTTTCTACGTAATTCCAACCACACCAAAACAACTTCCTAGGTGATTCGAAGCACTTTCTACGTAATTCCAACCGCACCAGAACAACTTCCTAGGTGATTCGAAGCACTTTCTACGTAATTCCAACCGCACCAGAACAACTTCCTAGGTGATTCGAAGCACTTTCTACGTAATTCCAACCACACCAAAACAACTTATTAGGTGATTCGAAGCACTTTCTACGTAATTCCAACCACACCAAAACAACTTCCTAGGTGATTCGAAGCACTTTCTACGTAATTCCAACCACACCAAAACCACTTATTAGGTGATTCGAAGCACTTTCTACGTAATTCCAACCACACCAAAACAACTTATAAGGTGATTCGAAGCACTTTCTACGTAATTCCAACCACACCAAAACAACTTCCTAGGTGATTCGAAGCACTTTCTACGTAATTCCAACCGCACCAGAACAACTTCCTAGGTGATTCGAAGCACTTTCTACGTAATTCCAACCACACCAAAACAACTTCCTAGATGATTCGAAGCACTTTCTACGTAATTCCAACCACACCAAAACAACTTATTAGGTGATTCGAAGCACTTTCTACGTAATTCCAACCGCACCAGAACAACTTCCTAGGTGATTCGAAGCACTTTCTACGTAATTCCAACCGCACCAGAACAACTTCCTAGGTGATTCGAAGCACTTTCTACGTAATTCCAACCACACCAAAACCACTTATTAGGTGATTCGAAGCACTTTCTACGTAATTCCAACCACACCAAAACAACTTCCTAGGTGATTCGAAGCACTTTCTACGTAATTCCAACCACACCAAAACAACTTATTAGGTGATTCGAAGCACTTTCTACGTAATTCCAACCGCACCAAAACAACTTATTAGGTGATTCGAAGCACTTTCTACGTAATTCCAACCACACCAAAACAACTTCCTAGGTGATTCGAAGCACTTTCTACGTAATTCCACCCGCACCAGAACAACTTATTAGGTGATTCGAAGCACTTTCTACGTAATTCCAACCGCACCAGAACAACTTCCTAGGTGATTCGAAGCACTTTCTACGTAATTCCAACCGCACCAAAACAACTTATTAGGTGATTCGAAGCACTTTCTACGTAATTCCAACCACACCAAAACAACTTCCTAGGTGATTCGAAGCACTTTCTACGTAATTCCAACCACACCAAAACAACTTATTAGGTGATTCGAAGCACTTTCTACGTAATTCCAACCACACCAAAACAACTTCCTAGGTGATTCGAAGCACTTTCTACGTAATTCCAACCGCACCAAAACAACTTATTAGGTGATTCGAAGCACTTTCTACGTAATTCCAACCACACCAAAACAACTTCCTAGGTGATTCGAAGCACTTTCTACGTAATTCCAACCACACCAAAACAACTTATTAGGTGATTCGAAGCACTTTCTACGTAATTCCAACCACACCAAAACAACTTATTAGGTGATTCGAAGCACTTTCTACGTAATTCCAACCACAACAAAACAACTTCCTAGGTGATTCGAAGCACTTTCTACGTAATTCCAACCACACCAAAACAACTTCCTAGGTGATTCGAAGCACTTTCTACGTAATTCCAACCACACCAAAACAACTTCCTAGGTGATTCGAAGCACTTTCTACGTAATTCCACCCGCACCAGAACAACTTATTAGGTGATTCGAAGCACTTTCTACGTAATTCCAACCGCACCAGAACAACTTATTAGGTGATTCGAAGCACTTTCTTCGTAATTCCAACCACACCAAAACAACTTCCTAGGTGATTCGAAGCACTTTCTACGTAATTCCAACCACACCAAAACAACTTCCTAGGTGATTCAAAGCACTTTCTACGTAATTCCAACCGCACCAAAACAACTTATTAGGTGATTCGAAGCACTTTCTACGTAATTCCAACCACACCAAAACAACTTCCTAGGTGATTCGAAGCACTTTCTACGTAATTCCACCCGCACCAGAACAACTTATTAGGTGATTCGAAGCACTTTCTACGTAATTCCAACCACACCAAAACAACTTCCTAGGTGATTCGAAGCACTTTCTACGTAATTCCAACCGCACCAAAACAACTTATTAGGTGATTCGAAGCACTTTCTACGTAATTCCAACCACACCAAAACAACTTCCTAGATGATTCGAAGCACTTTCTACGTAATTCCAACCACACCAAAACAACTTATTAGGTGATTCGAAGCACTTTCTACGTAATTCCAACCACACCAAAACAACTTCCTAGGTGATTCGAAGCACTTTCTACGTAATTCCAACCGCACCAGAACAACTTATTAGGTGATTCGAAGCACTTTCTACGTAATTCCACCCGCACCAGAACAACTTATTAGGTGATTCGAAGCACTTTCTACGTAATTCCAACCGCACCAAAACAACTTATTAGGTGATTCGAAGCACTTTCTACGTAATTCCAACCACACCAAAACAACTTATTAGGTGATTCGAAGCACTTTCTACGTAATTCCAACCACACCAAAACAACTTCCTAGGTGATTCAAAGCACTTTCTACGTAATTCCAACCGCACCAAAACAACTTATTAGGTGATTCGAAGCACTTTCTACGTAATTCCAACCACACCAAAACAACTTCCTAGGTGATTCGAAGCACTTTCTACGTAATTCCAACCGCACCAGAACAACTTCCTAGGTGATTCGAAGCACTTTCTACATAATTCCAACCACACCAAAACAACTTATTAGGTGATTCGAAGCACTTTCTACGTAATTCCAACCGCACCAGAACAACTTCCTAGGTGATTCGAAGCACTTTCTACGTAATTCCAACCACACCAAAACAACTTCCTAGGTGATTCGAAGCACTTTCTACGTAATTCCAACCGCACCAAAACAACTTCCTAGGTGATTCGAAGCACTTTCTACGTAATTCCAACCACACCAAAACAACTTCCTAGGTGATTCGAAGCACTTTCTACGTAATTCCAACCGCACCAGAACAACTTATTAGGTGATTCGAAGCACTTTCTACGTAATTCCAACCACACCAAAACCACTTATTAGGTGATTCGAAGCACTTTCTACGTAATTCCAACCGCACCAAAACAACTTATTAGGTGATTCGAAGCACTTTCTACGTAATTCCAACCACACCAAAACAACTTCCTAGGTGATTCGAAGCACTTTCTACGTAATTCCAACCACACCAAAACAACTTATTAGGTGATTCGAAGCACTTTCTACGTAATTCCAACCGCACCAAAACAACTTATTAGGTGATTCAAAGCACTTTCTACGTAATTCCAACCGCACCAAAACAACTTCCTAGGTGATTCGAAGCACTTTCTACGTAATTCCAACCGCACCAAAACAACTTATTAGGTGATTCGAAGCACTTTCTACGTAATTCCAACCACACCAAAACAACTTCCTAGATGATTCGAAGCACTTTCTACGTAATTCCAACCGCACCAAAACAACTTATTAGGTGATTCGAAGCACTTTCTACGTAATTCCAACCACACCAAAACAACTTCCTAGGTGATTCGAAGCACTTTCTACGTAATTCCAACCACACCAAAACAACTTATTAGGTGATTCAAAGCACTTTCTACGTAATTCCAACCGCACCAAAACAACTTATTAGGTGATTCGAAGCACTTTCTACGTAATTCCAACCACACCAAAACAACTTCCTAGGTGATTCGAAGCACTTTCTACGTAATTCCACCCGCACCAAAACAACTTATTAGGTGATTCGAAGCACTTTCTACGTAATTCCAACCACACCAAAACAACTTCCTAGGTGATTCGAAGCACTTTCTACGTAATTCCAACCACACCAAAACAACTTCCTAGGTGATTCAAAGCACTTTCTACGTAATTCCAACCGCACCAAAACAACTTATTAGGTGATTCGAAGCACTTTCTACGTAATTCCAACCACACCAAAACAACTTCCTAGGTGATTCGAAGCACTTTCTACGTAATTCCAACCGCACCAAAACAACTTATTAGGTGATTCGAAGCACTTTCTACGTAATTCCAACCACACCAAAACAACTTCCTAGGTGATTCGAAGCACTTTCTACGTAATTCCAACCGCACCAGAACAACTTCCTAGGTGATTCGAAGCACTTTCTACGTAATTCCAACCACACCAAAACAACTTCCTAGGTGATTCGAAGCACTTTCTACGTAATTCCAACCGCACCAGAACAACTTATTAGGTGATTCGAAGCACTTTCTACGTAATTCCAACCGCACCAGAACAACTTCCTAGGTGATTCGAAGCACTTTCTACGTAATTCCAACCGCACCAAAACAACTTATTAGGTGATTCGAAGCACTTTCTACGTAATTCCAACCACACCAAAACAACTTCCTAGGTGATTCGAAGCACTTTCTACGTAATTCCAACCGCACCAAAACAACTTATTAGGTGATTCGAAGCACTTTCTACGTAATTCCAACCACACCAAAACAACTTCCTAGGTGATTCGAAGCACTTTCTACGTAATTCCACCCGCACCAGAACAACTTATTAGGTGATTCGAAGCACTTTCTACGTAATTCCAACCGCACCAGAACAACTTATTAGGTGATTCGAAGCACTTTCTACGTAATTCCAACCACACCAAAACAACTTCCTAGGTGATTCGATGCACTTTCTACGTAATTCCAACCACACCAAAACAACTTATTAGGTGATTCAAAGCACTTTCTACGTAATTCCAACCGCACCAAAACAACTTATTAGGTGATTCGAAGCACTTTCTACGTAATTCCAACCACACCAAAACAACTTCCTAGGTGATTCGAAGCACTTTCTACGTAATTCCACCCGCACCAGAACAACTTATTAGGTGATTCGAAGCACTTTCTACGTAATTCCAACCGCACCAGAACAACTTATTAGGTGATTCGAAGCACTTTCTACGTAATTCCAACCGCACCAGAACAACTTATTAGGTGATTCGAAGCACTTTCTACGTAATTCCAACCGCACCAGAACAACTTCCTAGGTGATTCGAAGCACTTTCTACGTAATTCCAACCGCACCAAAACAACTTATTAGGTGATTCGAAGCACTTTCTACGTAATTCCAACCGCACCAAAACAACTTATTAGGTGATTCAAAGCACTTTCTACGTAATTCCAACCGCACCAAAACAACTTATTAGGTGATTCGAAGCACTTTCTACGTAATTCCAACCACACCAAAACAACTTCCTAGGTGATTCGAAGCACTTTCTACGTAATTCCACCCGCACCAAAACAACTTATTAGGTGATTCGAAGCACTTTCTACGTAATTCCAACCACACCAAAACAACTTCCTAGGTGATTCGAAGCACTTTCTACGTAATTCCACCCGCACCAGAACAACTTATTAGGTGATTCGAAGCACTTTCTACGTAATTCCAACCGCACCAGAACAACTTATTAGGTGATTCGAAGCACTTTCTACGTAATTCCAACCACACCAAAACAACTTCCTAGGTGATTCGATGCACTTTCTACGTAATTCCAACCACACCAAAACAACTTATTAGGTGATTCAAAGCACTTTCTACGTAATTCCAACCGCACCAAAACAACTTATTAGGTGATTCGAAGCACTTTCTACGTAATTCCAACCACACCAAAACAACTTCCTAGGTGATTCGAAGCACTTTCTACGTAATTCCACCCGCACCAGAACAACTTCCTAGGTGATTCGAAGCACTTTCTACGTAATTCCACCCGCACCAGAACAACTTATTAGGTGATTCGAAGCACTTTCTACGTAATTCCAACCACACCAAAACAACTTCCTAGATGATTCGAAGCACTTTCTACGTAATTCCAACCGCACCAAAACAACTTATTAGGTGATTCGAAGCACTTTCTACGTAATTCCAACCACACCAAAACAACTTCCTAGGTGATTCGAAGCACTTTCTACGTAATTCCAACCACACCAAAACAACTTATTAGGTGATTCAAAGCACTTTCTACGTAATTCCAACCGCACCAAAACAACTTATTAGGTGATTCGAAGCACTTTCTACGTAATTCCAACCACACCAAAACAACTTCCTAGGTGATTCGAAGCACTTTCTACGTAATTCCACCCGCACCAAAACAACTTATTAGGTGATTCGAAGCACTTTCTACGTAATTCCAACCACACCAAAACAACTTCCTAGGTGATTCGAAGCACTTTCTACGTAATTCCAACCACACCAAAACAACTTCCTAGGTGATTCAAAGCACTTTCTACGTAATTCCAACCGCACCAAAACAACTTATTAGGTGATTCGAAGCACTTTCTACGTAATTCCAACCACACCAAAACAACTTCCTAGGTGATTCGAAGCACTTTCTACGTAATTCCAACCGCACCAAAACAACTTATTAGGTGATTCGAAGCACTTTCTACGTAATTCCAACCACACCAAAACAACTTATTAGGTGATTCGAAGCACTTTCTACGTAATTCCAACCACAACAAAACAACTTCCTAGGTGATTCGAAGCACTTTCTACGTAATTCCAACCACACCAAAACAACTTCCTAGGTGATTCGAAGCACTTTCTACGTAATTCCAACCACACCAAAACAACTTCCTAGGTGATTCGAAGCACTTTCTACGTAATTCCACCCGCACCAGAACAACTTATTAGGTGATTCGAAGCACTTTCTACGTAATTCCAACCGCACCAGAACAACTTATTAGGTGATTCGAAGCACTTTCTACGTAATTCCAACCACACCAAAACAACTTCCTAGGTGATTCGATGCACTTTCTACGTAATTCCAACCACACCAAAACAACTTATATGGTGATTCGAAGCACTTTCTACGTAATTCCAACCGCACCAAAACAACTTATTAGGTGATTCGAAGCACTTTCTACGTAATTCCAACCGCACCAAAACAACTTATAAGGTGATTCGAAGCACTTTCTACGTAATTCCAACCACACCAAAACAACTTCCTAGATGATTCGAAGCACTTTCTACGTAATTCCAACCGCACCAAAACAACTTATTAGGTGATTCGAAGCACTTTCTACGTAATTCCAACCACACCAAAACAACTTCCTAGGTGATTCGAAGCACTTTCTACGTAATTCCAACCACACCAAAACAACTTATTAGGTGATTCGAAGCACTTTCTACGTAATTCCAACCGCACCAAAACAACTTATAAGGTGATTCGAAGCACTTTCTACGTAATTCCAACCACACCAAAACAACTTCCTAGATGATTCGAAGCACTTTCTACGTAATTCCAACCGCACCAAAACAACTTATTAGGTGATTCGAAGCACTTTCTACGTAATTCCAACCACACCAAAACAACTTCCTAGGTGATTCGAAGCACTTTCTACGTAATTCCAACCACACCAAAACAACTTCCTAGGTGATTCAAAGCACTTTCTACGTAATTCCAACCGCACCAAAACAACTTATTAGGTGATTCGAAGCACTTTCTACGTAATTCCAACCACACCAAAACAACTTCCTAGGTGATTCGAAGCACTTTCTACGTAATTCCACCCGCACCAGAACAACTTATTAGGTGATTCGAAGCACTTTCTACGTAATTCCAACCACAACAAAACAACTTCCTAGGTGATTCGAAGCACTTTCTACGTAATTCCAACCGCACCAAAACAACTTATTAGGTGATTCGAAGCACTTTCTACGTAATTCCAACCACACCAAAACAACTTCCTAGATGATTCGAAGCACTTTCTACGTAATTCCAACCACACCAAAACAACTTATAAGGTGATTCGAAGCACTTTCTACGTAATTCCAACCACACCAAAACAACTTCCTAGGTGATTCGAAGCACTTTCTACGTAATTCCAACCGCACCAGAACAACTTATTAGGTGATTCGAAGCACTTTCTACGTAATTCCACCCGCACCAGAACAACTTATTAGGTGATTCGAAGCACTTTCTACGTAATTCCAACCGCACCAAAACAACTTATTAGGTGATTCGAAGCACTTTCTACGTAATTCCAACCACACCAAAACAACTTATTAGGTGATTCGAAGCACTTTCTACGTAATTCCAACCACACCAAAACAACTTCCTAGGTGATTCAAAGCACTTTCTACGTAATTCCAACCGCACCAAAACAACTTATTAGGTGATTCGAAGCACTTTCTACGTAATTCCAACCACACCAAAACAACTTCCTAGGTGATTCGAAGCACTTTCTACGTAATTCCAACCGCACCAGAACAACTTCCTAGGTGATTCGAAGCACTTTCTACATAATTCCAACCACACCAAAACAACTTATTAGGTGATTCGAAGCACTTTCTACGTAATTCCAACCGCACCAGAACAACTTCCTAGGTGATTCGAAGCACTTTCTACGTAATTCCAACCACACCAAAACAACTTCCTAGATGATTCGAAGCACTTTCTACGTAATTCCAACCACACCAAAACAACTTATAAGGTGATTCGAAGCACTTTCTACGTAATTCCAACCACACCAAAACAACTTCCTAGGTGATTCGAAGCACTTTCTACGTAATTCCAACCACACCAAAACAACTTCCTAGATGATTCGAAGCACTTTCTACGTAATTCCAACCACACCAAAACAACTTATAAGGTGATTCGAAGCACTTTCTACGTAATTCCAACCGCACCAAAACAACTTCCTAGGTGATTCGAAGCACTTTCTACGTAATTCCAACCACACCAAAACAACTTCCTAGGTGATTCGAAGCACTTTCTACGTAATTCCAACCGCACCAGAACAACTTCCTAGGTGATTCGAAGCACTTTCTACGTAATTCCAACCACACCAAAACCACTTATTAGGTGATTCGAAGCACTTTCTACGTAATTCCAACCGCACCAGAACAACTTCCTAGGTGATTCGAAGCACTTTCTACGTAATTCCAACCACACCAAAACAACTTCCTAGATGATTCGAAGCACTTTCTACGTAATTCCAACCACACCAAAACAACTTATAAGGTGATTCGAAGCACTTTCTACGTAATTCCAACCACACCAAAACAACTTATTAGGTGATTCGAAGCACTTTCTACGTAATTCCAACCACACCAAAACAACTTCCTAGGTGATTCGAAGCACTTTCTACGTAATTCCACCCGCACCAGAACAACTTATTAGGTGATTCGAAGCACTTTCTACGTAATTCCAACCGCACCAGAACAACTTCCTAGGTGATTCGAAGCACTTTCTACGTAATTCCAACCGCACCAAAACAACTTATTAGGTGATTCGAAGCACTTTCTACGTAATTCCAACCACACCAAAACAACTTCCTAGGTGATTCGAAGCACTTTCTACGTAATTCCAACCGCACCAAAACAACTTATTAGGTGATTCGAAGCACTTTCTACGTAATTCCAACCACACCAAAACAACTTATTAGGTGATTCGAAGCACTTTCTACGTAATTCCAACCACACCAAAACAACTTCCTAGGTGATTCGATGCACTTTCTACGTAATTCCAACCACACCAAAACAACTTATATGGTGATTCGAAGCACTTTCTACGTAATTCCAACCGCACCAAAACAACTTATTAGGTGATTCGAAGCACTTTCTACGTAATTCCAACCACAACAAAACAACTTCCTAGGTGATTCGAAGCACTTTCTACGTAATTCCAACCACACCAAAACAACTTCCTAGGTGATTCGAAGCACTTTCTACGTAATTCCAACCACACCAAAACAACTTCCTAGGTGATTCGAAGCACTTTCTACGTAATTCCACCCGCACCAGAACAACTTATTAGGTGATTCGAAGCACTTTCTACGTAATTCCAACCGCACCAGAACAACTTATTAGGTGATTCGAAGCACTTTCTACGTAATTCCAACCACACCAAAACAACTTCCTAGGTGATTCGATGCACTTTCTACGTAATTCCAACCACACCAAAACAACTTATATGGTGATTCGAAGCACTTTCTACGTAATTCCAACCGCACCAAAACAACTTATTAGGTGATTCGAAGCACTTTCTACGTAATTCCAACCGCACCAAAACAACTTATAAGGTGATTCGAAGCACTTTCTACGTAATTCCAACCACACCAAAACAACTTCCTAGATGATTCGAAGCACTTTCTACGTAATTCCAACCGCACCAAAACAACTTATTAGGTGATTCGAAGCACTTTCTACGTAATTCCAACCACAACAAAACAACTTCCTAGGTGATTCGAAGCACTTTCTACGTAATTCCAACCACACCAAAACAACTTCCTAGGTGATTCGAAGCACTTTCTACGTAATTCCAACCACACCAAAACAACTTCCTAGGTGATTCGAAGCACTTTCTACGTAATTCCACCCGCACCAGAACAACTTATTAGGTGATTCGAAGCACTTTCTACGTAATTCCAACCGCACCAGAACAACTTATTAGGTGATTCGAAGCACTTTCTACGTAATTCCAACCACACCAAAACAACTTCGTAGGTGATTCGATGCACTTTCTACGTAATTCCAACCACACCAAAACAACTTATATGGTGATTCGAAGCACTTTCTACGTAATTCCAACCGCACCAAAACAACTTATTAGGTGATTCGAAGCACTTTCTACGTAATTCCAACCGCACCAAAACAACTTATAAGGTGATTCGAAGCACTTTCTACGTAATTCCAACCACACCAAAACAACTTCCTAGATGATTCGAAGCACTTTCTACGTAATTCCAACCGCACCAAAACAACTTATTAGGTGATTCGAAGCACTTTCTACGTAATTCCAACCACACCAAAACAACTTCCTAGGTGATTCGAAGCACTTTCTACGTAATTCCAACCACACCAAAACAACTTATTAGGTGATTCGAAGCACTTTCTACGTAATTCCAACCACACCAAAACAACTTATTAGGTGATTCGAAGCACTTTCTACGTAATTCCAACCACACCAGAACAACTTCTAAGGTAGTTTGGAGCACTTTCTACGTAATTCCAACCACACCAAAACAACTTATTAGGTGATTCGAAGCACTTTCTACGTAATTCCAACCACACCAAAACAACTTATTAGGTGATTCGAAGCACTTTCTACGTAATTCCAACCACACCAAAACAACTTATTAGGTGATTCGAAGCACTTTCTACGTAATTCCAACCACACCAAAACAACTTATTAGGTGATTCGAAGCACTTTCTACGTAATTCCAACCACACCAAAACAACTTCCTAGGTGATTCGAAGCACTTTCTACGTAATTCCAACCACACCAAAACAACTTATAAGGTGATTCGAAGCACTTTCTACGTAATTCCAACCACACCAAAACAACTTCCTAGGTGATTCGAAGCACTTTCTACGTAATTCCAACCACACCAAAACAACTTATAAGGTGATTCGAAGCACTTTCTACGTAATTCCAACCACACCAAAACAACTTCCTAGGTGATTCGAAGCACTTTCTACGTAATTCCAACCACACCAAAACAACTTATAAGGTGATTCGAAGCACTTTCTACGTAATTCCAACCACACCAAAACAACTTATTAGGTGATTCGAAGCACTTTCTACGTAATTCCAACCACACCAAAACAACTTATAAGGTGATTCGAAGCACTTTCTACGTAATTCCAACCACACCAAAACAACTTATTAGGTGATTCGAAGCACTTTCTACGTAATTCCAACCACACCAGAACAACTTCTAAGGTAGTTTGGAGCACTTTCTACGTAATTCCAACCACACCAAAACAACTTATTAGGTGATTCGAAGCACTTTCTACGTAATTCCAACCACACCAAAACAACTTATTAGGTGATTCGAAGCACTTTCTACGTAATTCCAACCACACCAAAACAACTTATTAGGTGATTCGAAGCACTTTCTACGTAATTCCAACCACACCAAAACAACTTATTAGGTGATTCGAAGCACTTTCTACGTAATTCCAACCACACCAAAACAACTTATTAGGTGATTCGAAGCACTTTCTACGTAATTATAACCGCACCAAAACAACTTATTAGGTGATTCGAAGCACTTTCTACGTAATTCCAACCGCACCAAAACAACTTCCTAGGTGATTCGAAGCACTTTCTACGTAATTCCAACCGCAGCAAAACAACTTATTAGGTGATTCGAAGCACTTTCTACGTAATTCCAACCACACCAAAACAACTTCCTAGGTGATTCGAAGCACTTTCTACGTAATTCCAACCACACCAAAACAACTTATTAGGTGATTCAAAGCACTTTCTACGTAATTCCAACCGCACCAAAACAACTTATTAGGTGATTCGAAGCACTTACTACGTAATTCCAACCACACCAAAACAACTTATTAGGTGATTCGAAGCACTTTCTACGTAATTCCAACCACACCAAAACAACTTATTAGGTGATTCAAAGCACTTTCTACGTAATTCCAACCGCACCAAAACAACTTATTAGGTGATTCGAAGCACTTTCTACGTAATTCCAACCGCACCAAAACAACTTATTAGGTGATTCGAAGCACTTTCTACGTAATTCCAACCACACCAAAACAACTTATTAGGTGATTCGAAGCACTTTCTACGTAATTCCAACCACACCAAAACAACTTATTAGGTGATTCGAAGCACTTTCTACGTAATTCCAACCGCACCAAAACAACTTCCTAGGTGATTCGAAGCACTTTCTACGTAATTCCAACCGCACCAAAACAACTTATTAGGTGATTCGAAGCACTTTCTACGTAATTCCAACCGCACCAAAACAACTTCCTAGGTGATTCGAAGCACTTTCTACGTAATTCCAACCGCAGCAAAACAACTTATTAGGTGATTCGAAGCACTTTCTACGTAATTCCAACCGCACCAAAACAACTTCCTAGGTGATTCGAAGCACTTTCTACGTAATTCCAACCACACCAAAACAACTTATTAGGTGATTCGAAGCACTTTCTACGTAATTCCAACCGCACCAAAACAACTTCCTAGGTGATTCGAAGCACTTTCTACGTAATTCCAACCACACCAAAACCACTTATTAGGTGATTCGAAGCACTTTCTACGTAATTCCAACCGCACCAGAACAACTTCCTAGGTGATTCGAAGCACTTTCTACGTAATTCCAACCACACCAAAACAACTTATAAGGTGATTCGAAGCACTTTCTACGTAATTCCAACCACACCAAAACAACTTATTAGGTGATTCGAAGCACTTTCTACGTAATTCCAACCACACCAAAACAACTTCCTAGGTGATTCGAAGCACTTTCTACGTAATTCCACCCGCACCAGAACAACTTATTAGGTGATTCGAAGCACTTTCTACGTAATTCCAACCGCACCAGAACAACTTCCTAGGTGATTCGAAGCACTTTCTACGTAATTCCAACCGCACCAAAACAACTTATTAGGTGATTCGAAGCACTTTCTACGTAATTCCAACCACACCAAAACAACTTCCTAGGTGATTCGAAGCACTTTCTACGTAATTCCAACCGCACCAAAACAACTTATTAGGTGATTCGAAGCACTTTCTACGTAATTCCAACCACACCAAAACAACTTATTAGGTGATTCGAAGCACTTTCTACGTAATTCCAACCACAACAAAACAACTTCCTAGGTGATTCGAAGCACTTTCTACGTAATTCCAACCACACCAAAACAACTTCCTAGGTGATTCGAAGCACTTTCTACGTAATTCCAACCACACCAAAACAACTTCCTAGGTGATTCGAAGCACTTTCTACGTAATTCCAACCGCAGCAAAACAACTTATTAGGTGATTCGAAGCACTTTCTACGTAATTCCAACCGCACCAAAACAACTTCCTAGGTGATTCGAAGCACTTTCTACGTAATTCCAACCACACCAAAACAACTTATTAGGTGATTCGAAGCACTTTCTACGTAATTCCAACCGCACCAAAACAACTTCCTAGGTGATTCGAAGCACTTTCTACGTAATTCCAACCACACCAAAACCACTTATTAGGTGATTCGAAGCACTTTCTACGTAATTCCAACCGCACCAGAACAACTTCCTAGGTGATTCGAAGCACTTTCTACGTAATTCCAACCACACCAAAACAACTTATAAGGTGATTCGAAGCACTTTCTACGTAATTCCAACCACACCAAAACAACTTATTAGGTGATTCGAAGCACTTTCTACGTAATTCCAACCACACCAAAACAACTTCCTAGGTGATTCGAAGCACTTTCTACGTAATTCCACCCGCACCAGAACAACTTATTAGGTGATTCGAAGCACTTTCTACGTAATTCCACCCGCACCAGAACAACTTATTAGGTGATTCGAAGCACTTTCTACGTAATTCCAACCGCACCAGAACAACTTATTAGGTGATTCGAAGCACTTTCTACGTAATTCCAACCACACCAAAACAACTTCCTAGGTGATTCGATGCACTTTCTACGTAATTCCAACCACACCAAAACAACTTATATGGTGATTCGAAGCACTTTCTACGTAATTCCAACCGCACCAAAACAACTTATTAGGTGATTCGAAGCACTTTCTACGTAATTCCAACCGCACCAAAACAACTTATAAGGTGATTCGAAGCACTTTCTACGTAATTCCAACCACACCAAAACAACTTCCTAGATGATTCGAAGCACTTTCTACGTAATTCCAACCGCACCAAAACAACTTATTAGGTGATTCGAAGCACTTTCTACGTAATTCCAACCACACCAAAACAACTTCCTAGGTGATTCGAAGCACTTTCTACGTAATTCCAACCACACCAAAACAACTTATTAGGTGATTCGAAGCACTTTCTACGTAATTCCAACCACACCAAAACAACTTATTAGGTGATTCGAAGCACTTTCTACGTAATTCCAACCACACCAGAACAACTTCTAAGGTAGTTTGGAGCACTTTCTACGTAATTCCAACCACACCAAAACAACTTATTAGGTGATTCGAAGCACTTTCTACGTAATTCCAACCACACCAAAACAACTTATTAGGTGATTCGAAGCACTTTCTACGTAATTCCAACCACACCAAAACAACTTATTAGGTGATTCGAAGCACTTTCTACGTAATTCCAACCACACCAAAACAACTTATTAGGTGATTCGAAGCACTTTCTACGTAATTCCAACCACACCAAAACAACTTCCTAGGTGATTCGAAGCACTTTCTACGTAATTCCAACCACACCAAAACAACTTATAAGGTGATTCGAAGCACTTTCTACGTAATTCCAACCACACCAAAACAACTTCCTAGGTGATTCGAAGCACTTTCTACGTAATTCCAACCACACCAAAACAACTTATTAGGTGATTCGAAGCACTTTCTACGTAATTCCAACCACACCAAAACAACTTCCTAGGTGATTCGAAGCACTTTCTACGTAATTCCAACCACACCAAAACAACTTATAAGGTGATTCGAAGCACTTTCTACGTAATTCCAACCACACCAAAACAACTTATTAGGTGATTCGAAGCACTTTCTACGTAATTCCAACCACACCAAAACAACTTATAAGGTGATTCGAAGCACTTTCTACGTAATTCCAACCACACCAAAACAACTTATTAGGTGATTCGAAGCACTTTCTACGTAATTCCAACCACACCAGAACAACTTCTAAGGTAGTTTGGAGCACTTTCTACGTAATTCCAACCACACCAAAACAACTTATTAGGTGATTCGAAGCACTTTCTACGTAATTCCAACCACATCAATACAACTTATTAGGTGATTCGAAGCACTTTCTACGTAATTCCAACCACACCAAAACAACTTATTAGGTGATTCGAAGCACTTTCTACGTAATTCCAACCACACCAAAACAACTTATTAGGTGATTCGAAGCACTTTCTACGTAATTCCAACCACACCAAAACAACTTATTAGGTGATTCGAAGCACTTTCTACGTAATTATAACCGCACCAAAACAACTTATTAGGTGATTCGAAGCACTTTCTACGTAATTCCAACCGCACCAAAACAACTTCCTAGGTGATTCGAAGCACTTTCTACGTAATTCCAACCGCAGCAAAACAACTTATTAGGTGATTCGAAGCACTTTCTACGTAATTCCAACCACACCAAAACAACTTCCTAGGTGATTCGAAGCACTTTCTACGTAATTCCAACCACACCAAAACAACTTATTAGGTGATTCAAAGCACTTTCTACGTAATTCCAACCGCACCAAAACAACTTATTAGGTGATTCGAAGCACTTACTACGTAATTCCAACCACACCAAAACAACTTATTAGGTGATTCGAAGCACTTTCTACGTAATTCCAACCACACCAAAACAACTTATTAGGTGATTCAAAGCACTTTCTACGTAATTCCAACCGCACCAAAACAACTTATTAGGTGATTCGAAGCACTTTCTACGTAATTCCAACCGCACCAAAACAACTTATTAGGTGATTCGAAGCACTTTCTACGTAATTCCAACCACACCAAAACAACTTATTAGGTGATTCGAAGCACTTTCTACGTAATTCCAACCACACCAAAACAACTTATTAGGTGATTCGAAGCACTTTCTACGTAATTCCAACCGCACCAAAACAACTTCCTAGGTGATTCGAAGCACTTTCTACGTAATTCCAACCGCACCAAAACAACTTATTAGGTGATTCGAAGCACTTTCTACGTAATTCCAACCACACCAAAACAACTTATTAGGTGATTCGAAGCACTTTCTACGTAATTCCAACCACACCAGAACAACTTCTAAGGTAGTTTGGAGCACTTTCTACGTAATTCCAACCACACCAAAACAACTTATTAGGTGATTCGAAGCACTTTCTACGTAATTCCAACCGCAGCAAAACAACTTATTAGGTGATTCGAAGCACTTTCTACGTAATTCCAACCGCACCAAAACAACTTCCTAGGTGATTCGAAGCACTTTCTACGTAATTCCAACCACACCAAAACAACTTATTAGGTGATTCGAAGCACTTTCTACGTAATTCCAACCGCACCAAAACAACTTCCTAGGTGATTCGAAGCACTTTCTACGTAATTCCAACCACACCAAAACAACTTCCTAGGTGATTCGAAGCACTTTCTACATAATTCCAACCACACCAAAACAACTTATTAGGTGATTCGAAGCACTTACTACGTAATTCCAACCACACCAAAACAACTTATTAGGTGATTCGAAGCACTTTCTACGTAATTCCAACCACACCAAAACAACTTATTAGGTGATTCAAAGCACTTTCTACGTAATTCCAACCGCACCAAAACAACTTATTAGGTGATTCGAAGCACTTTCTACGTAATTCCAACCGCACCAAAACAACTTATTAGGTGATTCGAAGCACTTTCTACGTAATTCCAACCACACCAAAACAACTTATTAGGTGATTCGAAGCACTTTCTACGTAATTCCAACCACACCAAAACAACTTCCTAGGTGATTCGAAGCACTTTCTACGTAATTCCAACCGCACCAAAACAACTTATTAGGTGATTCGAAGCACTTTCTACGTAATTCCAACCGCACCAAAACAACTTCCTAGGTGATTCGAAGCACTTTCTACGTAATTCCAACCGCAGCAAAACAACTTATTAGGTGATTCGAAGCACTTTCTACGTAATTCCAACCACACCAAAACAACTTATTAGGTGATTCGAAGCACTTACTACGTAATTCCAACCACACCAAAACAACTTATTAGGTGATTCGAAGCACTTTCTACGTAATTCCAACCGCACCAAAACAACTTCCTAGGTGATTCGAAGCACTTTCTACATAATTCCAACCACACCAAAACAACTTATTAGGTGATTCGAAGCACTTTCTACGTAATTCCAACCACACCAAAACAACTTCCTAGGTGATTCGAAGCACTTTCTACGTAATTCCAACCGCACCAAAACAACTTATTAGGTGATTCGAAGCACTTTCTACGTAATTCCAACCACACCAAAACAACTTATTAGGTGATTCGAAGCACTTTCTACGTAATTCCAACCACACCAAAACAACTTATTAGGTGATTCGAAGCACTTTCTACGTAATTCCAACCACACCAAAACAACTTATTAGGTGATTCGAAGCACTTTCTACGTAATTCCAACCACACCAAAACAACTTCCTAGGTGATTCGAAGCACTTTCTACGTAATTCCAACCGCACCAAAACAACTTATTAGGTGATTCGAAGCACTTTCTACGTAATTCCAACCGCACCAAAACAACTTCCTAGGTGATTCGAAGCACTTTCTACGTAATTCCAACCGCAGCAAAACAACTTATTAGGTGATTCGAAGCACTTTCTACGTAATTCCAACCACACCAAAACAACTTATTAGGTGATTCGAAGCACTTTCTACGTAATTCCAACCACACCAAAACAACTTATTAGGTGATTCGAAGCACTTTCTACGTAATTCCAACCGCACCAAAACAACTTCCTAGGTGATTCGAAGCACTTTCTACGTAATTCCAACCACACCAAAACAACTTCCTAGGTGATTCGAAGCACTTTCTACATAATTCCAACCACACCAAAACAACTTATTAGGTGATTCGAAGCACTTACTACGTAATTCCAACCACACCAAAACAACTTATTAGGTGATTCGAAGCACTTTCTACGTAATTCCAACCACACCAAAACAACTTATTAGGTGATTCAAAGCACTTTCTACGTAATTCCAACCGCACCAAAACAACTTATTAGGTGATTCGAAGCACTTTCTACGTAATTCCAACCGCACCAAAACAACTTATTAGGTGATTCGAAGCACTTTCTACGTAATTCCAACCACACCAAAACAACTTCCTAGGTGATTCGAAGCACTTTCTACGTAATTCCAACCGCACCAAAACAACTTATTAGGTGATTCGAAGCACTTTCTACGTAATTCCAACCGCACCAAAACAACTTATTAGGTGATTCGAAGCACTTTCTACGTAATTCCAACCACACCAAAACAACTTATTAGGTGATTCGAAGCACTTACTACGTAATTCCAACCACACCAAAACAACTTATTAGGTGATTCGAAGCACTTTCTACGTAATTCCAACCGCACCAAAACAACTTCCTAGGTGATTCGAAGCACTTTCTACGTAATTCCAACCACACCAAAACAACTTATTAGGTGATTCGAAGCACTTTCTACGTAATTCCAACCGCACCAAAACAACTTCCTAGGTGATTCGAAGCACTTTCTACGTAATTCCAACCGCACCAAAACAACTTCCTAGGTGATTCGAAGCACTTTCTACGTAATTCCAACCACACCAAAACAACTTATTAGGTGATTCGAAGCACTTTCTACGTAATTCCAACCACACCAAAACAACTTCCTAGGTGATTCGAAGCACTTTCTACGTAATTCCAACCGCACCAAAACAACTTATTAGGTGATTCGAAGCACTTTCTACGTAATTCCAACCGCACCAAAACAACTTCCTAGGTGATTCGAAGCACTTTCTACGTAATTCCAACCGCAGCAAAACAACTTATTAGGTGATTCGAAGCACTTTCTACGTAATTCCAACCACACCAAAACAACTTATTAGGTGATTCGAAGCACTTTCTACGTAATTCCAACCACACCAAAACAACTTCCTAGGTGATTCGAAGCACTTTCTACGTAATTCCAACCACACCAAAACAACTTCCTAGGTGATTCGAAGCACTTTCTACGTAATTCCAACCACACCAAAACAACTTATTAGGTGATTCAAAGCACTTTCTACGTAATTCCAACCGCACCAAAACAACTTATTAGGTGATTCGAAGCACTTTCTACGTAATTCCAACCACACCAAAACAACTTCCTAGGTGATTCGGAGCACTTTCTACGTAATTCCAACCGCACCAAAACAACTTATTAGGTGATTCGAAGCACTTTCTACGTAATTCCAAAAGCACCAAAACAACTTCCTAGGTGATTCGAAGCACTTTCTACGTAATTCCAACCGCACCAAAACAACTTCCTAGGTGATTCGAAGCACTTTCTACGTAATTCCAACCACACCAAAACAACTTATTAGGTGATTCGAAGCACTTTCTACGTAATTCCAACCGCACCAAAACAACTTCCTAGGTGATTCGAAGCACTTTCTACGTAATTCCAACCACACCAAAACAACTTCCTAGGTGATTCGAAGCACTTTCTACATAATTCCAACCACACCAAAACAACTTATTAGGTGATTCGAAGCACTTTCTACGTAATTCCAACCGCACCAAAACAACTTCCTAGGTGATTCGAAGCACTTTCTACGTAATTCCAACCACACCAAAACAACTTATTAGGTGATTCAAAGCACTTTCTACGTAATTCCAACCGCACCACAACAACTTATTAGGTGATTCAAAGCACTTTCTACGTAATTCCAACCACACCAAAACAACTTATTAGGTGATTCGAAGCACTTTCTACGTAATTCCAACCGCACCACAACAACTTATTAGGTGATTCAAAGCACTTTCTACGTAATTCCAACCACACCAAAACAACTTCCTAGGTGATTCGAAGCACTTTCTACGTAATTCCAACCGCACCAGAACAACTTCCTAGGTGATTCGAAGCACTTTCTACGTAATTCCAACCGCACCACAACAACTTATTAGGTGATTCAAAGCACTTTCTACGTAATTCCAACCGCACCACAACAACTTATTAGGTGATTCAAAGCACTTTCTACGTAATTCCAACCACACCAAAACAACTTATTAGGTGATTCAAAGCACTTTCTTTGTAATTCCAACCACACCAAAACAACTTATTAGGTGATTCAAAGCACTTTCTACGTAATTCCAACCACACCAAAACAACTTATTAGGTGATTCAAAGCACTTTCTTTGTAATTCCAACCACACCAAAACAACTTATTAGGTGATTCGAAGCACTTTCTACGTAATTCCAACCGCACCACAACAACTTACTAGGTGATTCGAAACACTTTCTACGTAATTCCAACCACACCAAAACAACTTCCTAGGTGATTCGAAGCACTTTCTACGTAATTCCAACCACACCAAAACAACTTATTAGGTGATTCGAAGCACTTTCTACGTAATTCCAACCGCACCACAACAACTTATTAGGTGATTCAAAGCACTTTCTACGTAATTCCAACCACACCAAAACAACTTATTAGGTGATTCAAAGCACTTTCTACGTAATTCCAACCGCACCACAACAACTTATTAGGTGATTCAAAGCACTTTCTACGTAATTCCAACCACACCAAAACAACTTATTAGGTGATTCAAAGCACTTTCTTTGTAATTCCAACCACACCAAAACAACTTATTAGGTGATTCAAAGCACTTTCTACGTAATTCCAACCACACCAAAACAACTTATTAGGTGATTCAAAGCACTTTCTACGTAATTCCAACCGCACCACAACAACTTATTAGGTGATTCGAAGCACTTTCTACGTAATTCCAACCGCACCAAAACAACTTCCTAGGTGATTCGAAGCACTTTCTACGTAATTCCAACCACACCAAAACAACTTCCTAGGTGATTCGAAGCACTTTCTACGTAATTCCAACCACACCAAAACAACTTATTAGGTGATTCAAAGCACTTTCTACGTAATTCCAACCGCACCACAGCAACTTATTAGGTGATTCGAAGCACTTTCTACGTAATTCCAACCGCACCACAACAACTTATTAGGTGATTCAAAGCACTTTCTACGTAATTCCAACCACACCAAAACAACTTATTAGGTGATTCAAAGCACTTTCTACGTAATTCCAACCGCACCAAAACAACTTCCTAGGTGATTCGAAGCACTTTCTACATAATTCTAACCACACCAAAACAACTTATTAGGTGATTCGAAGCACTTTCTACGTAATTCCAACCGCACCAAAACAACTTCCTAGGTGATTCGAAGCACTTTCTACGTAATTCCAACCACACCAAAACAACTTCCTAGGTGATTCGAAGCACTTTCTACATAATTCCAACCACACCAAAACAACTTATTAGGTGATTCGAAGCACTTTCTACGTAATTCCAACCACACCAAAACAACTTCCTAGGTGATTCGAAGCACTTTCTACGTAATTCCAACCACACCAAAACAACTTCCTAGGTGATTCGAAGCACTTTCTACGTAATTCCAACCACACCACAACAACTTATTAGGTGATTCGAAGCACTTTCTACGTAATTCCAACCGCACCACAACAACTTATTAGGTGATTCAAAGCACTTTCTACGTAATTCCAACCGCACCAAAACAACTTCCTAGGTGATTCGAAGCACTTTCTACATAATTCCAACCACACCAAAACAACTTATTAGGTGATTCGAAGCACTTTCTACGTAATTCCAACCGCACCAAAACAACTTCCTAGGTGATTCGAAGCACTTTCTACGTAATTCCAACCACACCAAAACAACTTCCTAGGTGATTCGAAGCACTTTCTACGTAATTCCAACCACACCAAAACAACTTATTAGGTGATTCAAAGCACTTTCTACGTAATTCCAACCACACCAAAACAACTTATTAGGTGATTCAAAGCACTTTCTACGTAATTCCAACCACACCAAAACAACTTATTAGGTGATTCAAAGCACTTTCTTTGTAATTCCAACCACACCAAAACAACTTATTAGGTGATTCGAAGCACTTTCTACGTAATTCCAACCGCACCACAACAACTTATTAGGTGATTCAAAGCACTTTCTACGTAATTCCAACCACACCAAAACAACTTATTAGGTGATTCGAAGCACTTTCTACGTAATTCCAACCACACCAAAACAACTTATTAGGTGATTCGAAGCACTTTCTACGTAATTCCAACCGCACCACAACAACTTATTAGGTGATTCAAAGCACTTTCTACGTAATTCCAACCGCACCAAAACAACTTCCTAGGTGATTCGAAGCACTTTCTACATAATTCTAACCACACCAAAACAACTTATTAGGTGATTCGAAGCACTTTCTACGTAATTCCAACCGCACCAAAACAACTTCCTAGGTGATTCGAAGCACTTTCTACGTAATTCCAACCACACCAAAACAACTTCCTAGGTGATTCGAAGCACTTTCTACGTAATTCCAACCACACCAAAACAACTTATTAGGTGATTCAAAGCACTTTCTACGTAATTCCAACCGCACCACAACAACTTATTAGGTGATTCAAAGCACTTTCTACGTAATTCCAACCACACCAAAACAACTTCCTAGGTGATTCGAAGCACTTTCTACGTAATTCCAACCACACCAAAACAACTTATTAGGTGATTCAAAGCACTTTCTACGTAATTCCAACCGCACCACAACAACTTATTAGGTGATTCAAAGCACTTTCTACGTAATTCCAACCACACCAAAACAACTTCCTAGGTGATTCGAAGCACTTTCTACGTAATTCCAACCACACCAAAACAACTTCCTAGGTGATTCGAAGCACTTTCTACGTAATTCCAACCACACCAAAACAACTTATTAGGTGATTCAAAGCACTTTCTACGTAATTCCAACCACACCAAAACAACTTATTAGGTGATTCAAAGCATTTTCTACGTAATTCCAACCACACCAAAACAACTTATTAGGTGATTCAAAGCACTTTCTTTGTAATTCCAACCACACCAAAACAACTTATTAGGTGATTCGAAGCACTTTCTACGTAATTCCAACCGCACCACAACAACTTACTAGGTGATTCGAAACACTTTCTACGTAATTCCAACCACACCAAAACAACTTCCTAGGTGATTCGAAGCACTTTCTACGTAATTCCAACCACACCAAAACAACTTATTAGGTGATTCGAAGCACTTTCTACGTAATTCCAACCGCACCACAACAACTTATTAGGTGATTCAAAGCACTTTCTACGTAATTCCAACCGCACCAAAACAACTTCCTAGGTGATTCGAAGCACTTTCTACATAATTCCAACCACACCAAAACAACTTATTAGGTGATTCGAAGCACTTTCTACGTAATTCCAACCACACCAAAACAACTTATTAGGTGATTCGAAGCACTTTCTACGTAATTCCAACCACACCAAAACAACTTCCTAGGTGATTCGAAGCACTTTCTACGTAATTCCAACCACACCAAAACAACTTATTAGGTGATTCAAAGCACTTTCTACGTAATTCCAACCGCACCACAGCAACTTATTAGGTGATTCGAAGCACTTTCTACGTAATTCCAACCACACCAAAACAACTTATTAGGTGATTCAAAGCACTTTCTTTGTAATTCCAACCACACCAAAACAACTTATTAGGTGATTCGAAGCACTTTCTACGTAATTCCAACCGCACCACAACAACTTATTAGGTGATTCAAAGCACTTTCTACGTAATTCCAACCGCACCACAACAACTTATTAGGTGATTCAAAGCACTTTCTACGTAATTCCAACCACACCAAAACAACTTATTAGGTGATTCAAAGCACTTTCTTTGTAATTCCAACCACACCAAAACAACTTATTAGGTGATTCGAAGCACTTTCTACGTAATTCCAACCGCACCAAAACAACTTATTAGGTGATTCGAAGCACTTTCTACGTAATTCCAACCACACCAAAACAACTTATTAGGTGATTCAAAGCACTTTCTACGTAATTCCAACCGCACCACAACAACTTATTAGGTGATTCGAAGCACTTTCTACGTAATTCCAACCGCACCAAAACAACTTATTAGGTGATTCGAAGCACTTTCTACGTAATTCCAACCACACCAAAACAACTTATTAGGTGATTCAAAGCACTTTCTACGTAATTCCAACCACACCAAAACAACTTATTAGGTGATTCGAAGCACTTTCTACGTAATTCCAACCACACCAAAACAACTTATTAGGTGATTCGAAGCACTTTCTACGTAATTCCAACCGCACCAAAACAATTTATTAGGTGATTCAAAGCACTTTCTACGTAATTCCAACCACACCAAAACAACTTATTAGGTGATTCAAAGCACTTTCTACGTAATTCCAACCGCACCAAAACAACTTCCTAGGTGATTCGAAGCACTTTCTACATAATTCTAACCACACCAAAACAACTTATTAGGTGATTCGAAGCACTTTCTACGTAATTCCAACCGCACCAAAACAACTTCCTAGGTGATTCGAAGCACTTTCTACGTAATTCCAACCACACCAAAACAACTTATTAGGTGATTCGAAGCACTTTCTACGTAATTCCAACCGCACCACAACAACTTATTAGGTGATTCAAAGCACTTTCTACGTAATTCCAACCACACCAAAACAACTTATTAGGTGATTCAAAGCACTTTCTTTGTAATTCCAACCACACCAAAACAACTTATTAGGTGATTCGAAGCACTTTCTACGTAATTCCAACCGCACCACAACAACTTATTAGGTGATTCAAAGCACTTTCTACGTAATTCCAACCGCACCACAACAACTTATTAGGTGATTCAAAGCACTTTCTACGTAATTCCAACCACACCAAAACAACTTATTAGGTGATTCAAAGCACTTTCTTTGTAATTCCAACCACACCAAAACAACTTATTAGGTGATTCGAAGCACTTTCTACGTAATTCCAACCGCACCACAGCAACTTATTAGGTGATTCAAAGCACTTTCTACGTAATTCCAACCGCACCACAACAACTTATTAGGTGATTCAAAGCACTTTCTACGTAATTCCAACCACACCAAAACAACTTATTAGGTGATTCGAAGCACTTTCTACGTAATTCCAACCACACCAAAACAACTTATTAGGTGATTCGAAGCACTTTCTACGTAATTCCAACCGCACCACAACAACTTATTAGGTGATTCAAAGCACTTTCTACGTAATTCCAACCGCACCACAGCAACTTATTAGGTGATTCAAAGCACTTTCTTTGTAATTCCAACCACACCAAAACAACTTATTAGGTGATTCGAAGCACTTTCTACGTAATTCCAACCGCACCACAGCAACTTATTAGGTGATTCAAAGCACTTTCTTTGTAATTCCAACCACACCAAAACAACTTATTAGGTGATTCGAAGCACTTTCTACGTAATTCCAACCGCACCACAACAACTTATTAGGTGATTCAAAGCACTTTCTACGTAATTCCAACCACACCAAAACAACTTATTAGGTGATTCGAAGCACTTTCTACGTAATTCCAACCACACCAAAACAACTTATTAGGTGATTCGAAGCACTTTCTACGTAATTCCAACCGCACCACAACAACTTATTAGGTGATTCAAAGCACTTTCTACGTAATTCCAACCGCACCAAAACAACTTCCTAGGTGATTCGAAGCACTTTCTACATAATTCTAACCACACCAAAACAACTTATTAGGTGATTCGAAGCACTTTCTACGTAATTCCAACCACACCAAAACAACTTATTAGGTGATTCAAAGCACTTTCTACGTAATTCCAACCGCACCAGAACAACTTCCTAGGTGATTCGAAGCACTTTCTACGTAATTCCAACCGCACCACAGCAACTTATTAGGTGATTCGAAGCACTTTCTACGTAATTCCAACCACACCAAAACAACTTCTAAGGTGATTCGAAGCACTTTCTACGTAATTCCAACCACACCAAAACAACTTATTAGGTGATTCGAAGCACTTTCTACGTAATTCCAACCACACCAAAACAACTTATTAGGTGAGTCGAAGCACTTTCTACGTAATTCCAACCACACCAAAACAACTTATTAGGTGATTCGAAGCACTTTCTACGTAATTGCAACCACACCAAAACAACTTATTAGGTGATTCGAAGCACTTTCTACGTAATTCCAACCACACCAAAACAACTTCTAAGGTGATTCGAAGCACTTTCTACGTAATTCCAACCACACCAAAACAACTTATTAGGTGATTCGAAGCACTTTCTACGTAATTGCAACCACACCAAAACAACTTATTAGGTGATTCGAAGCACTTTCTACGTAATTCCAACCACACCAAAACAACTTATTAGGTGATTCGAAGCACTTTCTACGTAATTCCAACCACACCAAAACAACTTCCTAGGTGATTCGAAGCACTTTCTACGTAATTCCAACCACACCAGAACAACTTATTAGGTGATTCGAAGCACTTTCTACGTAATTCCAACCGCACCAAAACAACTTATTAGGTGATTCGAAGCACTTTCTACGTAATTCCAACCACACCAAAACAACTTCCTAGGTGATTCGAAGCACTTTCTACGTAATTCCAACCACACCAGAACAACTTCCTAGGTGATTCGAAGCACTTTCTACGTAATTCCAACCACACCAAAACAACTTCCTAGGTGATTCGAAGCACTTTCTACGTAATTCCAACCACACCAAAACAACTTCTAAGGTGATTCGAAGCACTTTCTACGTAATTCCAACCACACCAAAACAACTTCTAAGGTGATTCGAAGCACTTTCTACGTAATTCCAACCACACCAAAACAACTTCCTAGGTGATTCGAAGCACTTTCTACGTAATTCCAACCACACCAAAACAACTTATTAGGTGATTCGAAGCACTTTCTACGTAATTCCAACCACACCAAAACAACTTCTAAGGTGATTCGAAGCACTTTCTACGTAATTCCAACCACACCAAAACAACTTATTAGGTGAGTCGAAGCACTTTCTACGTAATTCCAACCACACCAAAACAACTTCTAAGGTGATTCGAAGCACTTTCTACGTAATTCCAACCACACCAAAACAACTTCCTAGGTGATTCGAAGCACTTTCTACGTAATTCCAACCACACCAAAACAACTTATTAGGTGATTCGAAGCACTTTCTACGTAATTCCAACCACACCAAAACAACTTCTAAGGTGATTCGAAGCACTTTCTACGTAATTCCAACCACACCAAAACAACTTATTAGGTGATTCGAAGCACTTTCTACGTAATTGCAACCACACCAAAACAACTTATTAGGTGATTCGAAGCACTTTCTACGTAATTCCAACCACACCAAAACAACTTATTAGGTGATTCGAAGCACTTTCTACGTAATTCCAACCACACCAAAACAACTTCCTAGGTGATTCGAAGCACTTTCTACGTAATTCCAACCACACCAGAACAACTTCCTAGGTGATTCGAAGCACTTTCTACGTAATTCCAACCACACCAAAACAACTTCCTAGGTGATTCGAAGCACTTTCTACGTAATTCCAACCACAACAAAACAACTTCCTAGGTGATTCGAAGCACTTTCTACGTAATTCCAACCACACCAGAACAACTTCCTAGGTGATTCGAAGCACTTTCTACGTAATTCCAACCACACCAAAACAACTTCCTAGGTGATTCGAAGCACTTTCTACGTAATTCCAACCACACC